>NC_046157.1:167331279-167440269 GCF_011064425.1 Rattus rattus | reverse complement strand
ACCTGTGAAGTTCCAATAAGTTAATTCACTTGGCATGGGAATAAGATGTCCCAATAGCGGACGACTTTTTTACTGTAACACCTTGCCACACATCTTCAAAGATTTATTTTAAGCATTAAAGTAACTACTAAATTGTATGTGTTCCCTAAGAAATAAGAATACCATTGTTTTTTCTGATACTTACTTTTAGGATATTTTTACCAAAAACTTACTTTTGTTCACAAGATTTACAATTGAAACAGCCAAAAGATTTCCACCTCCCAAGATTGTCAATAAAAGACAGGCTATATTTCTGATCGTTGTTTTAGATAACATTTTAGGGGTAGTAATTTCTTTTTAAAATGAAGAAGCTAGAAATAACCTTATTCTACTCATTTCCCATAAATCTATTACACAGATTAGTTGCTCTGTCTCTCCTGCACCCGAGAGAATCAGAATCATATTTTTTTCTGTCCTAGAAATATGACTACATAGTGAATAGTATATCCTCAGACACACCGTCCCCAGGGCATGGAACCTCTGCAAGTATATACTTAACAGTAAAATGTAAAGAGAACCGTGGCAAGGTAAAAAAGACACAGTCCTAGGGGAAAATGAGTGTTAATGGTCAATAAATTACTTCCCATCCCCAGTGGCTTTGTTTAAAGCGGACACAGCCTGGGGAATTCCACCCATTTCCTCGGTTGGAAATCACAAAGCCTGTGATATGATGGTGTCACAGGAGCATTTTAAAGTAAAATAAAAAAAAGTTTAAAAAAAAAAAACTTAAAGGAGCAGGATAGGTTCTGAACACTGTGGGCTTCATCACACCCCAGCAGAAATTAAAACTGCAAGATGTATGTGTTGAATCTGTACCCTCCCTAACCTCCGCCAAGGAAGGACAGTACTCTGCACGGCATTAGCTGAGATGAATCACTCATCAGTGAGCACTGCCTTGCTTGTCTACTACGCGGGCAGCTGCCAAGGGTTCCTCTGCTCAGCATCTCTGAAGGGAGTCATCCGGTGACGCTATTTGGTATTCAGAACATGGCAGCCTTTGAAGATCTTTATGTCCCTCCCCAAAGGCCAGTTTTCATCCTCAATACAAAGGACCTAAACTTTCTGGCAGACACTGACTTTTATCTTTTCCGTCTTCTGTGGACACCTGCAATTACCACAAGTGTACAAGGCAGCAGAAAAGGTAGTCTTTCGCTTGCCGCACCTGAATTTATTTGCTTCTATTCCGACGTGCTGCCCAGCAAGGCATGTCTTATTCATTTGGATGACACATTCAATCTCTGTCTGTGTCTCTCACTTCTCCCTCCTCTTCTGCATCGAAACAAAGTTTTTATGCTTTGATTACCAGGACAGTGAACCTCAGAGTCACGCTGCTGCTTGCAAAGGGAAATAAGATTGCTGCAGACACAGAGATGAATAAGGAGCCCTGTTTTACCTAACAATTAAAAGAGCAATGGGAGACCAGCACCCTACACACGAAGCACCATGATTTCATTAATTAGAGAGGACATTAAATTAAGCACATTTATTTCTTCAACTCTGGAGTTTTCAAGAGTGCACAGGTCAAACACACACACGCACAAACTCTAATCAGCTACAATACTTAGAGGCTTGCCTTTGACTCTGCAGTTTACCTTATATAAATAAAGTAAATCTATTATTAGACTGTCCTTCTCTACAATGAAAACTATTAATGTTGTCTGAAAAGTAGCGTCTCCCATGTGCACAAGGATACTGAGGCCAGCAGCCACGCTCACAACTCAAAAACAGCAAGGTGTCTATTGTGTTTGCAACAAAGAGATGAGAGAGGACACGCGTGTCAACAAAAGATCAGGTGTGAGGGGAAACCATGTTGTGTCCCTGAGTAGGGCTGCACTCATTTATACCTTAAGTTCCTTAACAGAAATTTACTGACTAATTTTGTCACTTATTTTTTCCCAGTTCTAGTCCCATAAAAGACTATTCACTGTGATCTTTTTTGTGACACAAATTACAGAAAAATATAATACAAAGGGTACAGCCTGTGATTGGCAAAGAAGAGAAGCCACAAAAAGTGTCTTATAAATCATAGGTCATCTTCCAGGCTAATATAACAGCCAGGAACAGGATTTGCACAGGTATGAAAAACAGCCTTTCCTAGCCCATGGAGACCTGGCTTTCTCTCTAGGCAGTGGAAGTGACCAGGGTGCCAAACAGGACAATATAAATTCTGCTGTCTGCTTTTAAGTTGAAAACATGACTTGCGTTGGTCTGCCCCAAGTCTGAAATAGCAACAAATCCCCAGGTAAGCTTCAGGCTCATAGAGGGCAAGTTCATCCTTCCCATCACTCATGTTCCCGTCTGTCATCTCAGCCTTGTTTATCATGATGCAAAGCTCAGACTCCACCCAGCCTGATGCAAGTCCACCAGTGAAGCTAAGGAGACAATAGTCTGCTGGTCAACCTGCCTTTCACTGTTTTCCATAAGGTGAACTGTTAATCCCAGCAACACTACCATGACACGGGCTTCCTTTGGATAGGACAGGCAAGGTTTAGTAAAAACATAGCTTTGAACAGAAACTTCAGTTTTTCTTATTGCTTCTGGCTTCTCCAATATTTGCACATACCTGCCAAAATCATTTTGCTCTGATCCTTAATTTCTCTTTGCGTCTGTGTGTCTCTATCTCAATCTGTCTATCTCTGTATCTCTCCTCCCCACCCCAACCCACTCCCTCCCTCTTTCCTTCTTACCTTTTCTTCCTCTCTCTGTTGGAGATTGGTTCTCATACTTTGATTCAATTGGGAATCTGCATGTCCAACCGTTAAAGTTCCTTATCCCCAGTTGTTTTTTGATCAATCAATAAAGATCTGTCAGGAGCATAAAGCAGAGTAGCCGAAACTCACCACTACGTGCTTCTCTCTTTTTAAATAAAGTCTCATTCCAGTCCTGGCTGAATGGCACAGATTTTCAATCTGCATAGTATCTCTTTAATTTAATAGCAACATTTTGATGATTTTTCCCTGTATAACAATTTTCAACAATTATTTTCTAAATACAAAATACAACAATGTTACAATAAAATACTATAGAATTCTTATTTTCTTGATAAAATTAAACTGCTTTGATGTTTGAAGGATAAATTCATTATGTGCCCTATCATAGGTGCAACCTATAAGATAAAGATTTTCTTAGGAGGCTCAGCCTAGTGAAGGAAAAGAGTGGACTAAGATATCCAGACACCAAGGAAGATGTGTTTCTTGGGTCTGTCTCCCGGTTCTCCCAGCACGTCACAACATGAGCTCCATCTGACAAGCAGCTGACAACTTTTCAGTATGGCTTATCGCAATTCTACCTCTGTACTTCTAGATACAGTCACTGAATCACAGATGTCCAATCACAATCTAAAATTCATCGGCAGCAGCAAAATCAATACTGAAAATTGTTTCATTGATAAAGGAGAAGCAAGGCTGTGTTTAGGAATGAGTCCTTGCCTCTGTGAACAACTGACTTCTTTATACAATGGAGTAATGGGGTTCCTAGATATAATATAAAATTCAGTGTAAGCAGTTCTTAGATTCAGGCAAATTGCTAGGTGGATATTTAAGTCTTACTTTTATCTTCTGTAAAGTGCAAATCACAGTCTACCTGTCTGAAACAAAATACCAGGAAAACAGTTGTTGCATTCTCAAAACAACTACTTACCAGCAGCATTTTTTAATGAATACATTTTTAAAAAGTCAAAGTACCACTAATGGTAAACTGAGAATCAAAGAAGCGTTATCTAAGCAACCTGGGACCAGGCCAGCCTTTGGTACGGCTGGTGTCACATGCATGCTTCACTCAAAGGGTGGGGGAAGGGGCTAGATTCACCCAGCACTTCTGCAGAACTACATGAAAATATTTGTCGTTAAAATGAAGTATCTGTCTCAGTAAGGCAAATGGATCCATTTTAGTGTTTGCAGAATTAAGAGGATCTTAGCACTTTTGAGATGTAAAATATTTACCCAGATAACGGGTTATACATCATTCGAGCTAATTAAGTTTAGTGGAAGACACACAGGCTTGATTTTTTCACTGCTTTGAAGATAGAATTACCGTGCCATGTGAAAAAGTAATCAGTTATTTCTTTTTAGTTCTGTCTCATTGTTAATTGACAACTGATAATCACATTGTGTTTATAGGGTGCAAGCCCAACACTCTGATTTGTGAATGCATATGGAAGGAATGAATTAAGCTGATTAGCATCTCTCAAGCGCATCATTTTTGAGATGAGAACACTTGAAATGAACTCTCTTAGAGATTTTGAAATTTACAATACGCTGTTACTAAAAGAATTCACCTTCACCATTCTGGGCAATGAATCTTCAGAGAAAATGTATTCTTCTAGCCTGAGATCTGTGCCTTACTCCAACATCTCATGGTCCACCCCGCTCCCCTGCCTCTGCAGCCACCATTCAATTCTGTGTCTGTGTGCCCGAAGGCTTCGAAGTCCACATAAAAGAGAGACCGTGCACTATTGTCTTTCTTATCAAGGCTTTTCTCAATTAGCTTAGATTAGCAATATGTTTTTCAGCAATTGTAGAAGTAACAGAAGACTCAAGGACAGAGTACTAGTCCATTTTGAATGTTTATGAATATAGACATATATACATGTGTGCATACATAATATATATGCATATACAATATGTATGCATCACATAGACAATACATAGACATATATTACATATGCATTTCTATACATAAACACATATATATATATCATATACATATGCGATCACATTTTCTCTATCCATTCACTTATTGATGGATGCAGGTTGAGTTCTGCCTCTGCCATTGTGATTTGGGCTGAAATGGCCATAGAAATATAGGCATCTCTCTTACAAACTGACTTCAAACCTTTGAACTAAATGCCCAGGAGTGAGATTACTAGACTATATAACTATTTTTATTTTGTGGTACGTATATGTCCAATAGCTATAATAATTTGATTCGCCAATACAGTGCCAGCATTCCATTTTCTCTGCACTCTTCCAGAGTCCTGCTTCTCTCATCACTTTAATAGGGGCTGTCTTTCTGAGAACTGCCAAGTTCCTGTTTGTTATTTTGTATACTAGAAAAAGATTTTAAAAACTATGAAATTGGAACAATACTTGAAAGAATAAAACAAAGTATCTGTAATGAATAAACACTTCTTATAAGTAATTTAGGGAATAAGGGAAAGAAAAAAACACCAAAATTTGAACAATATTTTAAGAATTATGTAAAGAAAAACAAGCTTAAAACATTCCAAACTATGTTCACTAATATTTTTAATTCCTATATAAACACAGCTGATGGTGACTAGATTGGATCAACCTTTGTAGAAATGGATATTTCATAAATGTACCTGGTAGAGTAAATTAGTTAATCATTCTAGAAAGATCATCTGATGAACTACTGAACGTGTAGCCATGTTGTTCAAATATGCCCCTCAAAAGACAATTCCCTTAGATGCATATAACATGTTAACATTATCTACACAATGTCTCAAAATACAATTTGAAAGGGAGTGCTAATAACCTTGAAAATGCCCTTTTTTGTCAATTATTCGTCAATAATTAGGCCCTCAAAAACAATGGTTTAGTTTAGATTCTATAGCAAAGTCTAAGGCCCAACAAGTCATGTCATTTCACAATTCCATAATTCCCTGTCCCGGTAGTTTTAAAAGATGCTTTACCAGTTTCCCTGTATGATTAAGTGCACGTATGCATGGGTTCCGCGCATTTTCATTACATATGTCCTGCATGCTTGAGGCAATCAACTCTCAACTTTCTGAGGAGCTGCCGTATCGATTTCCATTGTGGCTGTACAATTTTACACTCCCACCAGCAATGGATGAATGCGCCCTTCCTGCACATTCTCTCCAGCATGAGCTGTCATTCGTGTTATCGATCTTAGCCACTCTAACAGGGGCAAGATGAAATCTAAAGGTAAGTTTGATTTGCATTTTCCTGGTGGCTAAGGGTGGTGAACATTTCTTTAAGTGTTTCTCGGACATCTGAGCTTCCTCTATCGAGCATTCTCTGTTTATATCTGAACCCCAGTTTTTAATTTGATTATTTGGTTTCACAATGTCTAGTTTCTTGAGTTCTGATTATATTTTAGATATCAATCCTCTGTCTGACGTGGAGTTGGTTTTTTAAAAAAATCTTTTCCCATTTGCTAGGCTGCTGCTTTACCTGAAACGCGTGTCCCTTGCCTTACAGAAGCTTTTCAGTTTCACGAGGTCTTGATCTGAGCGCCTGCGCTGTCAGTGTTTTGTTCAGAAAGTTGCCTCCTGTAACAACGAACTCACGCTATTCCGCCACTTCCTCCGCTAACAGGTTCAGCGTCCCTGGTTTTATGTTGAGACCTTTGACCATTTAAACTTGAATTTTGTGCAGAATATTCACCTGCTCATTGTGTATTTCTGGCTTCCTCATAAACTAACAGGTTCAAGCATCCGACCCTGGTTTGTTTTTTTTTTTTTTTTTTTATGTTGAGATTTCTTTGACCATTTAAACTTGAATTTTGTGCAGAATGATACCTAAGAATTTATTCTCAGTCTTGTACATGCAGACACAGCATAGCCATTGTGTATTTCTGGCTTCTTCATAAACATACAGTGCGGACTTTGGCCTGGTACTTCAATTACGTCCCGTTGACCAGCGTGTTTGTTTCTATGCCAATACCGTGTCGTTTTTATTACTAGAGCTCTGTAGTCCAGCTTGAAATCAGGGATGAGGATACCTCCAGTCATTTTTTTTTCATTGTTCAGGATTGTTTAGCTCTCCTGAGTATTTTGCTTTTCCATATAAATCAAAAAAATGTCCTTTCAAGGTCTATAAAGAATTGTGTTAGAATTGTGATAGGAATTGCAAGGATCCCTAGAGATTGCTTTTGGTAGGAGAGCCATTTTTACTATGTTAATCCTACCTGTCTGTGAGCTTGGGAGATCTTCTATCGTCTGATGTCTATTTCAATTTCCTTCTTTAAAGACTTGAAGTTGTTATTAAACAAGTCTTTTATTTGTTTGACTAGCGTTACCCCCAAAATATTTTATATTGTTTGAGACTATTGTGAAAATGATTGTTTTCTTGATTTCTTCCTCAGTACATTTGACATTTGTATAATGTTGATTATTTCAGAGAATTTTGTATAGAACTACTTTGCTGAAGGTGTTTACCAGAGGTTCTGCAGTGGAATCATTAGGGTCATTTATGCATACTATCCTATCATATGCAAATAAAGATACCTTTTTTTCCCTTTCCAGTTTAATCTTTCTCAGTTGTCTATTGCTCTAAGACTTAAATCCTATATTGAATAGGTACTAATTCTATATTGAGTAGACAGCCTGCCCCTGAAGAATACAGTTGGTGATCAACAGCTCTCTAGTTGATTTAAGACACCCCCTTCAAAAGAGGAGAAACATCCCTACTACAGAAAACCTATCTAATTACTCAGTGGTTAAATTTTAGCTTTAAAAAATTGCTAATGGCTACTGTATGGTCCAGTGACAGTTTTAGGTCATTTCACTTAGATTTTCATGCCTCCTGTTTTTAATTCCCTAAAACTTGTCCTGATGGAAGTGACGTTCAGATTTCCCCAAGCGTGTGATGAAATGTGTTGTTGTTCATGACATAAAGCAATTGTTCTGGATAAAGGTACAAGTATGTTATATTCTTGGCTCTGTATGTTATGACAGTATATCCCTAACATCCACCAAGTGGTTTTTCTTTCATTCAAAGAACAAAGATATTTTTTGAAATTTTAAAAGCAAAATAGTTTTCTTTGAAACAAACATTAACTAGATACAGTCTTTACTATGAGAACATAAAAGACCATATTTACAAGAGAAAAAATAAAGCATAGATTTGCAAGCCCTGGATTCAGCTTTGACTGATGAATATGATAGTTGCTGCATGAAGGTGTATCAATATTATAATGATTTATAGAAAGAGAGTAACAGATTGTAATGAGTGTTGGTTAGGAGCATACATAAAATGTCACGAAAGTTTTGTTTCACCTGAGAGGTAAGCTATCCACAGGTCTATTGTGATCAAATGGAGATCTAGCCTTACTGAACTCATCATGCATAGCGTAAAGGGAGACTATCAAAGAGCACTCTGTCTTATCTCTAATCAGTGTTTTCATAACATCTAAAAAGTGTATTGGACAAAATTATAGATTGATATTATGATTATTTATTTCATGTAACAGATTGGAAAATGTAACATTAGATAGTCATTATAGCCTGTATTCATTTTAAGAAAAACAACCAAATTAATGAAGAGATTTTTTTAAGATACCATACAGCAGCAATTCAACTCTTTAATTTACTATAAATCAAAATATGGGATATTTCTGATAGAAATTACTATATCAACTGGTTGTGATGGCACACACCTTTAATCCCAGCACTCAGAATGCAGAAGCACTCAATCTCTGTGAGTTGAAGCCAGCCTGGTCTAAAGAAGAAAGTCCAGGACAGACAGAGTTCTGTTACACAGCTAAACCCTGTCTCAAAAAATTGAAACTAAAAAAAAATCCTTTTCTCAAATATACTATTGAGGAACGAGGTCTACTATCATGTAGAGCATCTTACTTGAAGAAGGCGTAAACATCGCACAATTCATATATTAAAGTTCTTTTTACTGACATCGGAACCTTAGAATGTTCACTGACTATTCAGAAGAGTATTTCCAAACCAATCAATCCATCGGGCTAATATCACATGAGCAATCAAATTGCATTAACTCAAACTCTTCTAGTGAACATGTTCTTCCCGGCACGTAAAATAAAACTCTAAAGTTAAGAATCTTTATGCTGAACATCATCAAGGAAGAGTAAAGAAAGAATGAATTCTACCAAAATGACAAGGATTAAACAAACAAAATTTAGGCATGTGGTATGACCCCAAGGTAATGAATGCAATATGATACACAAACAGAAGGATTAGCTTTAATTAGAAATATTCTTCCAATAAATATGCAACATAATTATGCTATATAATTAGCATTTTTAAATTTTAATATATCCCCATACTTATACACAATAGAAAATGTGGCTTAAAATGATTCATGCATGGCTTATTCCTTCCATGTGTCTGAGAGTCCTTTTTTATTATGATAAACACATTTCCTCAGTACTGGGATTTATTTTTTTTTAGATTTTCCACAATCATGGCATAAACAAATTACTTAGTCATAATACCATAAGGAAATATCTTTATTTTAATTTGTTATGCACAGTGCTTCTCCACTTCTGGGCATTTTCCTTCCAGTTAAATATGTCTACGCCTAATACATTTCAAATGTGCTCTTAAAGTTCTTCAAAAAACTAGTAAACAGAGGTGCAAATACTTCCAGGCCAGATGTTTAGAAAATTTAAATTTCAACTGAAACCTTTGAACAAGCTAGCCAATTTTAAATACTCCTAGAAAAATGATTTTAACATAGGGAGCAATCTAAAGCTGCATTATATTGCTCTGGGACATGTGACAAGAACACAGCTTCAAGCAAGATGTTTGGATGACTTCAGATATAACACCATGGTTTGGGGACTCGACTACATTTTGTAAGAGGTACAAATAGGCAAAGATCCTGCTAATGAAGAAAAGCAAAAGAATTAAGGGATGATCTCCAAATTGACCAAACAAAACATACATAGTACCAGAATGCATTCTTTTTAGAGTTTATAGCAAGCAATCATTCTTATTCCTTCAGATATAAAAGGATTCTCTCCATGTTGGCAATTGATAACTCTTTTTGAGACACAGAAGAGACGATACTCATGGAACTCCCATGGTAAAAACAGGCAGCTGTGAAATGGAAAGGCCAGGTTTCCTAAATCACGGCTTAAAAAGATCCATTCTCCAATGAAAAGCATCATCTGTGTACTGAGTAGGCAGAATCCTATCAGATGTGTTACCGGTGTGGGAATTTGGTTTTTGTAATACCCATCATGACCTTCACCAGTCCTCCCCCAAATGAAAACATGACAGAAAATTCACCATATCCCTTTATTTTTAGAATTTCATACAGGGATATAATAAAATATCATCATAGCTACTGTCATATTTTCCTCTTGAGAACCTACATAGTCCTCCATGAAAGCCCTACCCAACTTCACATTTTCCTCCTTTTTATATGTAACTTCACTAAATCTAGTTACTGCAACCTGTACAGGCATGGGAATGTGGCTATCCACTGGAGCCTATACCAGTTGCTATAAGAATGATTCTCCTTTAACAGGTATGTACTGTCAATAGCACTTCAGATCTGGAGATATGGACCTTAGTATGAATGTAAAGGTTTGTAAATCTTTCATCATTCACAGACATTGCTTGTGATGATACAGCTTAATTAAACCAACCAGGGTGTGAAGGTTGAGGAAGACTGTAGAAATTTTATATTTGTACTAGTATGTCTTGTTTAAGAATTTCAAATATTTTCACCCTGGGTTATTAAATTTCTATCAGTGCAAAAATACTATGTAGTTTTTCTCAGGATGAATTTCAGCACCTGGTCCATCGACTGCATCAAAGTACTATCCTTAGACTTGAGGGTTTAAATTCCAACTCTGTTGGGAAACTACAAATTGTCTTATATTTTATGGTGCTGTATATCATGGAGCAAATTCTACCATATATCAACAAATATAAATGAGAAATAAGTTACTAAAATAACAGGAATCTTGTGCTTTAGGAAAATAGATAATGAAAAATTGATCTGGAGAATGAGCAGTAAAGGGAACTATATTATCATGAGGGTCTTCTTTTTTTTTTCTTTTTTCTTTATTGGATATTTCTTTATTTTCACTTGAAGTATTATTCCCTTTCCCAGTTTCCTGTCCATAAGTCCCCTATCCCCTTCCCCTCCCCTTCTTTATAAGGGCGTTCCCCTCCCCATCCAGCCCCCTATTATCACCCCTCCTGACAATTCCCTACACTGGGGAATCCAACCTTGGCAGGACCAAGGGCTTCTCCTTCCATTGGTGCCCAGCAAGGCCATCCTCTGCTACATATGCAGTTGGAGCCATGGGTCAGTCCATGTATAGTCTTTGGCTAGTGGTTTAGTGAGGGTCTTTCTTCTTAAATTCCAATGAGCTCATATGATAAACACACTCCTATACCCAGCCATGAGCAACTCCTTCCTACTCAGAGTTCTCTGGAACTGTATATAATTTCATGCTCACAACTCTGAAACAGATACTGTATCATTATTTACCAGCAGCAAATAGACAAAGGCACAGTAAAACTAAGCTCCTCCCACAAAGTTCTATGACATTTATGTGATAGAATCTCAACCCAAAACTTTGTTTTTCTCCAAACCTACACATATAACTTCATACCCTCGGTATGCCTAGATGATTTTGAGAAATATTATCCAATGTTTTTTTCTATTGCTTTCCATATTACCTTTCCTCTTTTGATCTAATTATATTTTAGTCACTTGATACAAGATAACCATTGGACCTACTGTTCGAAAATCCATAAAACCAAACTGTTAAATTTATTTTTATTAGGAAAAAAAAGAACAGCATTGAGCTAAATGTGAGATCTGACAATACACAGAGTCTCTGCCTGTGGCCTTCTTACCTTTATTTTATTACAGAGCAAGTACACAAGCCCTAGATTGGAAGCATGAGCACATGAGACATAATCAAGTTTAGCCAGTCCTCACATGTCCCCAGGATTCAGGAGAATCATGAGGATTTCTCAAGTTCCTTATCATACTGCTAAGACTTGTACATAATATCAACAAGTGGGGAGAGGGGACTCTAAGGAATTCCATAAGGAATATCTAATTCCAAATAAAATATGACACATACTGTGGGCACAATAAAAAGATGTAGAAACTTCAACAGAAACCATCACAGAAAGATATCAACTATTTTTTTTTTATTATTATTATTAACTTGAGTATTTCTTATATACATTTCGAATGTTATTCCCTTTCCCGGTTTCCGGGCAAACATCCCCCTCCCCCCTCCCCTTCCTTATGGGTGTTCCCCTCCCAACCCTCCCCCCCTTGCTGCCCTCTCCCCAACAGTCTAGTTCACTAGGGGTTCAGTCTTAGCAGGACCCAGGGCTTCCCCTTCCACTGGTGCTCTTACTAGGATATTCATTGCAACCTACGAGGTCAGAGTCCAGGGTCAGTCCATGTATAGTCTTTGGGTAGTGGCTTAGTCCCTGGAAGCTCTGGTTGGTTGGCATTGCTGTACATATGGGGTCACGAGCTCCTTCAAGCTCTTCCAGTTCTTTCTCTGATTCCTTCAACAGGGGTCCTGTTCTCAGTTCAGTGGTTTCCTGCTGGCATACGCCTCTGTATTTGCTGTATTCTGGCTGTGTCTCTCATGAGCGATCTGCACTCACATTTTGATCATCCGTCTTGAGTTTCATTTGTTCTAGGCATCTAGGGTAACTCAAGCATTTGGGCTAATAGCCACTTATCAATGAGTACATACCATGTATGTCTTTCTGTGATTGGGTTAGCTCACTCAGGATGATATTTTCCAGTTCCAACCATTTGCCTACGAATTTCATAAAGTCATTGCTTTTGATAGCTGAGTAATATTCCATTCTGTAGATGTACCACATTTTCTGTATCCATTCCTCTGTTGAAGGGCATCTGGGTTCTTTCCAGCTTCTGGCTATTATAAATAAGGCCACGATGAACATAGTGGAGCACGTGTCTTTTTATATGTTGGGGCATCTTTTGGGTATATGCCCAGGAGAGGTATAGCTGGATCCTCAGGCAGTTCAATGTCCAATTTTCTGAGGAACCTCCAGACTGATTTCCAGAATGGTTGTAGCAGTCTGCAACCCCACCAACAATGGAGGAGTGTTCCCTTTCTCCACATCCTAGCCAGCATTTGCTGTCACCTGAGTTTTTGATCTTAGCCATTCTCACTGGTGTGAGGTGAAATCTCAGGGTTGTTTTGATTTGCATTTCCCTTATGACTAAAGATGTTGAACATTTCTTTAGGTGTTTCTCAGCCATTCGGCATTCCTCAGCTGTGAATTCTCTGTTTACCTCTGAACCCCATTTTTTAATAGGGTTATTTGTCTCCTTTCTGTCTAACTTCTTCAGTTCTTTGTATATTTTGGATATAAGCCCTCTATCTGTTGTAGGATTGGTAAAGATCTTTTCCCAATCTGTTGGTTGCCGATTTTGTCCTAACCACAGTGTCCTTTGCCTTACAGAAGCTTTTGCAGTTTTATGAGATCCCATTTGTCGATTCTTGATCTTAGAGCATAAGCCATTGGTGTTTTGTTCAGGAAATTTTTCCAGTGCCCATGTGTTCCAGATGCTTCCTAGTTTTTTTCTTCTATTAGTTTGAGTGTGTCTGGTTTGATGTGGAGGTCCTTGATCCACTTGGACTTAAGCTTTGTACAGGGTGATAAGCATGGATCGATCTGCATTCTTCTACATGTTGACCTCCAGTTGAACCAGCACCATTTGCTGAAAATGCTATCTTTTTCCATTGGATGGATTTGGCTCCTTTGTCAAAATCAAGTGACCATAGGTGTGTGGATTCATTTCTGGGTCTTCAATTCTGTTCCATTGGTCTATCTGTCTGTCTCTGTACCAATACCATGCAGTTTTTATCACTATTGCTCTGTAATACTGCTTGAGTTCAGGGATAGTGATTCCCCTGAAGTCCTTTTATTGTTGAGGATAGTTTTAGCTATCCTGGGTTTTTGTTATTCCAGATGAATTTGCAAATTGTTCTGTCTAACTCTTTGAAGAATTGGATTGGTATTTTGATGGGGATTGCATTGAATCTGTAGATCGCTTTTTGGTAAAATGGCCATTTTTACTATATTAATCCTGCCAATCCATGAGCATGGGAGATCTTTCCACCTTCTGAGGTCTTCTTCAATTTCTTTCTTCAGTGTCTTGAAGTTCTTATTGTACAGATCTTTTACTTGCTTGGTTAAAGTCACACCGAGGTATTTTATATTATTTGGGTCTATTATGAAGGGTGTCGTTTCCCTAATTTCTTTCTCGGCTTGTTTCTCTTTTGTGTAGAGGAAGGCTACTGATTTATTTGAGTTAATTTTATACCCAGCCACTTTGCTGAAGTTGTTTATCAGCTTTAGTAGTTCTCTGGTGGAACTTTTGGCATCACTTAAATATACTATCATATCATCTGCAAATAGTGATATTTTGACTTCTTCTTTTCCGATCTGTATCCCTTGATCTCCTTTTGTTGTCTGATTGCTCTGGCTAGAACTTCAAGAACTATATTGAATAAGTAGGGAGAGAGTGGGCAGCCTTGTCTAGTCCCTGATTTTAGTGGGATTGCTTCAAGTTTCTCTCCATTTAGTTTAATGTTAGCCAACTGGTTTGCTGTATATGACTTTTACTATGTTTAGGTATGGGCCTTGTATTCCTATTCTTTCCAGGACTTTTTTATCATGAAGGGGTGTTGAATTTTGTCAAATGCTTTCTCAGCATCTAATGAAATGATCATGTGGTTTTGTTCTTTCAGTTTGTTTATATAATGGATCCGTTGATGGTTTTCCAGATATTAAACCATCCCTGCATGCCTGGGATGAAGCCTACTTGATCATGGTGGATGATTGTTTTGATGTGCTCTTGGATTAGGTTTGCCAGAATTTTGTTGAGTATTTTTGCGTCAATGTTCATAAGGGAAATTGGTCTGAAGTTCTCTTTCTTTGTTGGGTCTTTGTGTGGTTTAGGTATAAGAGTAATTGTGGCTTCATAGAAGGAATTCGGTAGTGCTCCATCTGTTTCAATTTTGTGGAATAGTTTGGATAATATTGGTATGAGGTCTTCTATGAAGGTCTGATAGAATTCTGCACTAAACCCATCTGGACCTGGGCTCTTTTTGGTTGGGAGACCTTTAATGACTGCTTCTATTTCCTTAGGAGTTATGGGGTTGTTTAACTGGTTTATCTGTTCCTGATTTAACTTCGGTACCTGGTATCTGTCTAGGAAATTGTCCATTTCCTGTAGATTTTCAAGTTTTGTTGAATATAGGCTTTTATAGTAAGATCTAATGATTTTTTGAATTTCCTCTGAATCTGTAGTTATGTCTCCCTTTTCATTTCTGATTTTGTTAATTTGGACACACTCTCTGTGTCCTCTCGTTAGTCTGGCTAGGGGTTTATCTATCTTGTTGATTTTCTCAAAGAACCAACTTTTGGTTCTGTTGATTCTTTCTATGGTCCTTTTGTTTCTACTTGGTTGATTTCAGCTCTGAGTTTGATTATTTCCTGCCTTCTACTCCTCCTGGGTGTATTTGCTTTTTTTGTTCTAGAGCTTTTAGGTGTGCTGTCAAGCTGCTGACATATGCTCTTTCCTGTTTCTTTCTGCAGGCACTCAAGCGCTTATGAGTTTTCCTCTTAGCACAGCTTTCATTGTGTCCCATAAGTTTGGGTATGTTGTACCTTCATTTTCATTAAATTCTAAAAAGTTTTTAATTTCTTTCTTTATTTCTTCCTTGACCAGGTTATCATTGAGTAGAGCATTGTTCAGTTTCCCGTATATGTGGGCATTCTTCCTTATTGTTATTGAAGACCAGCTTTAGGCCGTGGTGGTCCGATAGCGCCATGGGATTATTTCTATCTTTCTGTATCTGTTGAGGCCTGTTTTTGACCAATTATATGGTCAATTTTGGAGAAAGTACCATGAGGAGCTGAGAAGAAGGTATATCCTTTTGCTTTAGGGTAGAACGTTCTATAAATATCCGTTAAGTCCATTTGGCTCATGACTTCTCTTAGTCTGTCTACGTCTCTGTTTAATTTTCTGTTTCCATGATCTGTCCATTGATGAGAGTGGGGTGTTGAAATCTCCTACTATTATTGTGTGAGGTGCAATGTGTGTTTTGAGCTTTAGTAAGGTTTCTTTTACGTATGTAGGTGCCCTTGTATTTGGGGCATAGATATTTAGGATTGAGAGTTCATCTTGGTGGATTTTTCCTTTGATGAATATAAAGTGTCCTTCCTTATCTTTTTTGATGACTTTTAGTTGGAAATTGATTTTATTTGATATTAGAATGGCTACTCCAGCTTGCTTCTTCAGACCATTTGCTTGGAAAGTTGTTTCCCAGCCTTTCACTCTGAGGTAGTGTCTGTCTTTGTCTCTGAGGTGTGTTTCCTGTAGGCAGCAGAATGCAGGGTCCTCGTTAAATGTATCCAGTTTGTTAATCTATGTCTTTTTATTGGGGAGTTGAGGCCATTGATGTTGAGAGATATTAAGGAATAGTGATTATTGCTTCCTGTTATATTCATATTTGGATGTGAGGTTGTGTTTGTGTGCTTTTCTTCTCTTTGTTTTGTTGCCAAGACGATTAGTTTCTTGCCTCTTCTTGGGTATAGCTTGCCTCCTTATGTTGGGCTTTACCATTTATTATCCTTTGTAGTGCTGGATTTGTAGAAAGATATTGTGAAAATTTGGTTTTGTCATGGAATATCTTGGTTTCTCCATCTATGTTAATTGAGAGTTTTGCAGGATACAGTAGCCTGGGCTGGCATTTGTGTTCTCTTAGGGTCTGTATGACATCAGTCCAGGATCTTCTGGCCTTCATAGTTTCTGGCGAGAAGTCTGGTGTGATTCTGATAGGTCTGCCTTTATATGTTACTTGACCTTTTTCTCTTACTGCTTTTAATATTCTTTCTTTATTTTGAGCGTTTAGTGTTTTGACTATTATGTGACGGGAGGTGTTTCTTTTCTGGTCCAATCTATTTGGAGTTCTGTAGGCTTCTTGTATGCCTATGGGTATCTCTTTTTTTAGGTTAGGGAAGTTTTTTTCTTCTATGATTTTGTTGAAGATATTTACTGGTCCTTTGAGCTGGGAGTCTTCACTCTCTTCTATACCTATTATCCTTAGGTTTGATCTTCTCATTGAGTCCTGTATTTCCTGTATGTTTTGGACCAGTAGCTTTTTCCGCTTTACATTATCTTTGACAGTTGAGTCAATGATTTCTATGGAATCTTCTGCTCCTGAGATTCTCTCTTCCATCTCTTGTATTCTGTTGGTGAAGCTTGTATCTACAGCTCCTTGTCTCTTCTTTTGGTTTTCTATATCCAGGGTTATTTCCATGTGTTCTTTCTTGATTGCTTCTATTTCCATTTTTAATTCCTTCAACTGTTTGTTTGTGTTTTCCTGGAATTCTTTCAGGGATTTTTTCGATTCCTCTCTGTAGGCTTCTACTTGTTCTCTAAGGGAGTTCTTCACGTCTTTCTTGAAGTCCTCCAGCATCATGATCAAATCTGATTTTGAAACTAGATCTTGCTTTTCTGGTGTGTTTGGATATTCCATGTTTGTTTGGTGGGAGAATTGGGCTCCGATGATGCCATGTAGTCTTGTGTTCCTGCGCTTGCCTCTCGCCATCAGATTATCTCTAGTGTTACTTTGTTCTGCTAATTCTGACAGTGGCTAGACTGTCCTATAAGCCTGTGTGTCAGGAGTGCTGTAGACCTGTTTTACTGTTTTCTTTCAGCCAGTTATGGGGACAGAGTGTTCTGCTTTTGTGTGTGTAGTTTTGTCCTCTACAGGTCTTCAGCTGTTCCTGTGGGCCTGTGTCTTGAGTTCACCAGGCAGGTCACTTGCAGCAGAAAAGTTGGTCTTACCTGTGGTCCCGAGGCTCAAGTTGTTCAAGGGGTGCTGCCCACGGCTCTCTGAGGTGGCAGTAACCGGGAAGATCTGCGCTGCCTCTTCTGGGAGCCTCCGTGCACCAGGGTTCCAGATGGCCTCCGGTGTTTTCCTCTGTGGTCCCGAGGCTCAAGTTCGCTCGCGGGGTTCTGCCCACGGGCTCTCCGCGGTGGCAGCGACCAGGAAGATCTGCGCCGCCTCTTCCGGGAGCCTCCGTGCACCAGGGTTCCAGATGGCCTCCGGTGTTTTCCTCTGGAATCAGCAATGTGTGTAGAGAGCAGTCTCTTCTGGTTTCGCAGGCGTGTCTGCCTCTCTGAAGGTTTAGCTCTCCTTCCCACGGGATTTGGGTGCAGAGAACTGTTTATCCGGTCTGTTTCCTTCAGGTTCCGGCGGTGTCTCAGGCAGGGCTCCTGCCTCACCTGGGCCCTCCCACGGGAGCCCAGAGGCCTTATACAGTTTCCTCTTGGGCCAGGGATGTGGGCAGGGGTGGGCAGTGTTGGTGGTCTCTTCTGCTCTGCAGCCTCAGGAGTGCCCACCTGACCAGGCGGTAAGGTATCTCTCCCACGGGTTCTGGGAGCAGAGAGCTGCTGCGGGCCGGGATCCGCGGGTCAAGATATCAACTATTAACTGATCTTCCTTCTGTGTAATTCCTTCCATTGCCTCCATTTTTTAAAACAGTTCTGGGGAGGAAACCAAAAAGTGAAAAGCTTCGTTTCCTAAATTTCGTACAGATCTAACTTGAAAAATGAAAGCATGGGTGACATTGCAATTTCTGTTATTCAGCAATATGAAAAAGTTTAAATAGCTTCCAGTTTTCATCTGCACCTGGAGCTGACCCTGTGCCACAGCTCTCAGTACCCAAATCCCACTAAGAGAGAGCTAGTCTCCCAGGAGTGTCAAGACTTACAGGAGAGTCAAGCCACTGCCAGAGACAGCAAGACAAGCTAGTACCAGAGATAACCAGATGACAAGAGGCAAGTGCGAGAACCTAAAAAGCAGAAACCAAGACTTCTTAGCATCTTCAGAACCCAGTTCTCCCACCACATCAAGTCCTGCACACCCCAACACACTGGAAAAGCAAGATTCTAATTCTAAGGACATAAATAATTCCCTTAAAGAAATACAGGAAAATGCAGATAAACAGGTAGAAGCCCTTAAGGACGAAACACAAAAATCCCTTAAAGAATTAAAGGAAAACACAACCAAACACATGAAGGTATTGAATAAAACCATCCAGGATCTAAAAATGGAAATAAAAACAATAAAGAAATCACGAAGGGAGACAATCCTGGAGATAGAAAATCTAAGAAAGAAATCAGGAGTCATAGATGTGAGCATCACCAACAGAATACAAGAGATAAAAGAGAGAATCTCAGGGGCAGAAGATACCATAGAAAACATTGACATACCCATCAAAGATAATGTGAAATGCAAAAAGCTCCTAGCCCAAAACATCCAGGAAATCCAGGACACAATGAGAAGATCAAACCTAAGGATAATAGGTATAAAAGAGAGCAGATTCCCAAATTAAAGAGCCAGTAAATGTCTTCAACAAAATTACAGAAGAAAACGTCCCTAACCTAAAGAAAGAGATACCCATGAACACACAAGAAGGCTATGGAACTCCAAATAGATTGGACCAGAAAAGAAATTCCTCCTGTCACATAATAGTCAAAACACCAAATGCACTAAACAAAGAAAGAATATTAAGAGTAGTAAGGGGAAAAGGTCAAGTAACATATAAAGGCAGACATATTAGAGTTACACCAGATTTCTTACCAGAGACTATGAAAGCCAGAAGATCCTGGGCAGATGTCCTACAGATCCTAAGAGAACACAAATGCCAGCCCAGTCTACTATACCCAGCAAAACTCTCAATTAACATAGATGGAGAATCAAAGACATTCCATGACAAAACCGAATTTACACACTATCTTCTACAAATACAGCTATACAAAGAACAATAAACGGAAAACTCTAACACAAGGAGGAAAACTACACCCTAGAAAAAGCAAGAAAGTAATCTTTTTAAACTAACCCAAAAGAAGATAGCCACACAACATAATTCCACCCCTAAAACCGAAAATAATAGGAAACAACAATCACTATTCCTTAATATCTCTCAACATCAATGGACTCATTTCCCAATAAAAAGACATAGAAAGAACGGACTGGATATGTAAACAGGACCAAGCATTTTGATGAATACAGGAAACCCACCTCAGTGAGAAAGACAGACACTTCCTCAAAGTAAAAGGCTGGGAAAATTTTTCCAAGCAAATTTTTCACAAGAAACAAGCTGGAGTAGCCATTCTAATATTTAATAAAATCAATTTCCACCCAAAATATATCAAAAAAGGTAACACAAGACACTTCATATTTGTCAAAGGAAAATTCCACCAAGATTGAACTTTCAATTCTAAATATCTATGCTCCAAATTCAAGGGCACACACAGTCATAAAAGAAACTTTACTAAAGCTCAAAGCATACATACCACCTCACACAATAATAGTGGGAGACTTCAACACCCCACTCTCAGAAATGGACAGATCATGGAAACAGAAACTATACAGACACACAGTAAAACTAACAGAAGTTATGAAGCAAATGGATTAAACAGCTATCTGTAGAACATTTTACCCTAAAAGAAAAGAATATAACTTCTTCTCAGCACCTCATGGTATCTTCTCCAAAATTGACCATATAATTGGTCACAAAAATGGCCTCAACAAACATAAGAAGATTGAAATAATCCCATGCATTCTATCAGATCACCATGGACTAAGACTTGTCTTCAATAACAAAAACGGCAGAAAGCCCACAAACACATGGAATCTGAACAATGCTCTAATCGATAATAACTTGATCAAGAAAGAAATTAAAGACATTTTAGAATTTTAAGAAAATGAAGGCACAACATACCCAAACTTATGGGACACAATGAAAGCAGTCCAAAGAGGAAAACCCATGTCTCTGAGTGCCTCCCAAAAGAAACTGGAGAGAGCATCCACTAGCAGCTTCACAGCACACCTGAAAGCTCTAGAACAAAAAGAAGCAAATTCACCCAAGAGGAGTAGACAGCAGGAAATAATCAAACGCAAGGCTGAAATCATCCAAGTAGAAACAGAAAGAACTATACAAAGAATCAACAAAACCAGCAGCTGGTTATTTGAGAAAATCAACAAGATAGATAAACCCTTAGCCAAACTAACCAGAGGGCACAGAGACAGTATCTAAATTAACAAAATCAGAGAGGAAATGGGAGACATAACAACAGAAACTGAGGAAATTCAAAAAATCATCAGATCCTACTACAAAAGCATATACTCAACAAATCTGGAAAATCTGGACGAAATGGGCAATTTTTCAGACAGATATCAAGTACCAAAGTTAAATCAGGATCAGATAAACCATGTAAATAGTCCACAACTCCTAAAGAAATAGAAGCAGTCGTTCAAAATCTCCCAACCATAAAAAAGCCCAGGACCAGATGGATTTAGTGCTGAATTCTATCAGACCTTCATAGAAGACTGAATATCAACACTCTCCAAATTATTACTTCATAGAGTTAGGAAGAGCAATTTGCAAATTCATTTGGAATAACAAAAAAACAGAATAGAGAAGACTACCTTCAATAATAAAAGAACTTCTAAGGAAATCACCATCCTTAATCTCCAGCTAAATTACAGAGCAATAATGATTAAAAACAAAAACAACAACAACAACAAAAAAAAAAAACACTTCATGTTATTGGTACAGAGACAGGCAGATAAATCAATGGAATAGAATTGAAGACCCAGAAATGAACCTACACACCTATGGTCACTTGATCTTTGACAGAGGAGCTAAAACCATCCGGTGGAAAAAAGATAGCATTTTCAACAAATTGTTTTGGTTTAACTGGAGTTAGCCTGTAGAAGAATGCAAATCGACCCATTCTTTATGCTTTGTACAAAGCTCAAGTAAAAGTGGATCAAAGAACTCCACATGAAACCAGATACACTGAAACTAATAGAAGAAAAAGTGGGGAAGAACCTCGAACACATGGGCACTGGAGAAAATTTCCTGAACAGAACACCAATGGCTTATACTCTAAGATCAAGAATCGATAAATGGGACCTCATAAAGTTGCAAAGCTTCTGTAAGGCAAAGGACACTGTCAATAGGGAAAGTGGCAACCAACAGATGGGGGAAAGATTTTTACCAACTCTATATCAGATAAAGGGATAATATTCAATATGTACAAAGAAATCGATAAGTTAGACTACAGATAATCAAATAACCCTTTTTCAAAAATGGTGTACGGAGATAAACAAAGAATTCTCAACTGAGAAATATCGAATGGCTTAGAAGCACCTAAAGAAATGTTCAACATCCTTAGTCATCAGGGAAGTGCAAACTCAGGTAACAACAGATGCTGATGAGAATATGGAGAAAGAGGAACACTCCTCTATTGTCGGTGGGATTGCAAGCTGGTATAACCACTCTGGAAATCAGTCTGGTGTTTCCTCAGAAAATTGGACATTGTTCTACCTGAGAACCCAACTATACAACTCCTGGGCATATATTCAAAAGTTGCTCCAACATATAACAAGGACACATGTTCCACTATATTCATAGCAGCCTCATTTATAATAGCCAAAAGCTGGAAAGAATCCAGATGCCCTTTAACAGAGGAATGGATACAGAAAATGTGGTACATCTACACAATAGAATACTACTCACCTATTAAAAACAATGACTTCATGAAATTCATAGGCAAATGGAATGAACTAGAAAATATCATCCTGAGTGAGGTAACCCAATTGCAAAAGAACACACATTGTAGGCACTCACTGATAAACGGATATTAGCCCTATGGCTCTGAATACCCAAGATACAATCCACAAGCCACATGATGCTTCAGTACTTCTTAGAAGGAAGAACAAAAATACTCACAGGAGGAAATAGGAGACAAAGTTTGGAGCAGAGACTGCCCCACCTATCAGATTCATCTCATATTCAAACACCAAATCCAGACAGTATTGCAGATGCCAAGAAGTGCATGCTTACAGGAGCCTGATATAGATGTCTCCTGAGAGGCTCTGCCATAGCCTAACGAATACATAGGCAGATGCTCACAGCCAGTCATTGAACTGAGAACGGGGTCCCCAATGGAGGAGTTAGAGAAAGAACTGAAGGAGCTGAAGGGTTGCAGCCCCATTAGAAGAACAACACTATCAACAAACCAGACCTGCTTCCCCCAGAGCTTCCAGGGACTAAACCAACAACCAAAGAGTACACATGGAGGGACCCATGGTTCCACCTGCATATGTAGCAGAGGATGGCCTTGTAGGGCATCAGTGGGAGGAGAGGCCCTTGCTCCTGTCAAGGCTTGATGCCTCAGTGTGAGGGAATGTCAGAGCAGGGAGGTGGAGGGAGTGGGTAGGTAGGTGAGGGAGCACCCTCATAGAAGCAGTGAGAGGGGGGATGGAATAGCAGGTTTCTGGAAGGGAAACTGGGAAAGGCGATAATATATAAAATGTAAATATAAAAAATCCAATAAAAGAAATAATAGAAAAATAGTTTAAAATAGTCAAGTAGGGAATTAGGATGGTACTTACCTGCTATCCTAGAACTAGAGTAGGCGGGAGGAAAAATATGGTGCATTTAAGACTGAACTCATAACCAAATCTCATTTTAAAAAATGGAGATTAGATTGAGATAGGAAAAAATATAACTACAGATAGCAAGACTGTACTACTGAAGACACTACATAACTGGGTTACAAAACATTAAGAAATCAAATTAGAACCTGGAAGCTTCCTGTCTGCGGACTAGCTCTCAAAGTGCCAGAAAGTGTTATGTATGCTGCTGTGGGTGGGAAGAGGTGGGGTGGTCATCCGCAATCTTACCCAGCTATAAAACTTGAGTCACCTAATACTGGTAAACCTGCTTGCAATCCCACTGACAATAGAGGAGTGTTCCTCTTTCTCCGCATTCTCATCAGCATCTGTTGTTACCTGAGTTTGCACTTCCCTGATGACTAAGGATGTTCAACTGCTAGGGGGCCAACCAACTGCTTTCTAAATGTATTTGAGGCCCTACAGAAATAATTTCCTGCCTGATACTGTTAACCTGGTCCAAAGCCTGTGGCTGTGGAGGTCCTAGTTCCTACAGGGAAGAATGATATTGTTGTTTTCTAAACGACATAATAAAAAGCTACCTGCTAAATATTTATGTGGATGACCATATTGCAGATTTTGGTATTGGTCAGCAGCTTGTGTTTGTAATGGGTGGAGACCTATAGAGACTGAAATGATCAAAAAATCGAGAATGGGTGATTGTTGAGTTCTCAGACCTAAACAAGATGTTTATATTGTTCCCTCTATTTCTCAAAAAGAAAGATCTGAAAGAACATAAAAGCCAGAGGATGGGGAGGAATGCCAGGGAAATGTTGCCTTCTAAACATGACCTAGTGGCTACACCCATGCACTTACTACAGCTATGATTACCTGCAGAAGAGCTGCACAAGACTAAGGCCCTGAACTTTGCACCCAGGAGAAGAATGTGTACAAGGCCTTCACTTCTAGCTGAGGAGCAATTGGCAGTTAATGGTTTCTTAGGAAGGGAGAATCATTCTTCGATGTTGCAGCCACTGGTTAGTTGTCTGCGTTGTGGTGAGGATTTTTGTCTCTTTAAAATCCAGTTATATCATGTGACTCTGCTTTTGTTTTATTCCCAGGTGTGGAATGTGGGGCTGCTTCAGATTGACCACAGCAGCTGACTATGATTTGTCTCATGCTCTGGCAGAGGCATGATTCTGCCAGCTAAAGAGAGTTTATGTTTGGAATTGTGGACTCTTGAGAGGGGATAAAAAGGCCAGAGTCCAGAGAGGCTGCAGTGGCTCCTGCTGCTGCCCCTGCTGCTTCTTCTGCTCTTTGATGGTTGCTGATTGCTGGTTGCTGGTTGCTGGTTGCTGGTTGCTGGTTGCGGATATCCTGAGGGCAACTGTGGACTTGACCATAGGAACTTGACTTCCCTAATAAGCAGGTAGTTTAACCAGATCTAGGATACCTTTCCCCCCTAACTTTCTTTCTTGCCTACAGTGTCGGGGAGTTGAAAGGAATTGGGGTAGAGAAGAACGGTAGAGATATAAGAACCCAATAAAGTAGCCAGAAAGTATGATTACACCATGTTCCAGCAAGTGATACCCATCTAGGCTTATGAAATGCTAATTAAACTCAGTGAACCACACAAAAAAATAATAATGCAAGAAAGGAGCTTTTGGGGGAGAAGGGGTTCAACATGATATACATGTATGGAGTTGGCAAAAATAAAAAAATACTAACAAGAAAAATATAATTATAATATTTACTCGTAAAACTATACAATTTTATGTACTTCTAGCACAGGAAACATCAACCAATCAAAATGCAGAGTTATGGAGCCCAGTTCCAGCAGACACATCTACAAAGCAATTACAGAACCTACTGTTAATCCCAAAGATGTGAGGAGAAAGACCACTGACCCAAACCATCATGGCCAAATTAATTAAACAAGCAATTAATTAAAGCAAACTTTTTTTAAATTCATATATACAGGCTGCCTTGCCCTAAGGCAGGGTACAAAAGGTCAACTTTGGACATGGGGAAGATAGGAGTTTTGTTTGTTTGTTTTGTTTTGTTTTGTCTTGTTGGTTTTTGAGACAGGATTTTTCTGTGTAACCATCCTAGTGGCCCTAAAACTTAACTTTATAGATAAGGTTGACCTGCAACTCACAGAGCTCCATGGCCTCTGCCTCCCATGTGCTGGGATTAAAGTCGTGGGCCAACACAACAGACAAGATCAGGGATTTTAGAGCTCAGGGTCAGGAAGTTTACAATGTGGGTTTCAGCAGGGAAGTAGAGTTACTGCAAGATGGTCGCACAATTCTTTAAAACAAAGACATGGCTGTTGTTTCCTACAACAGGCAGTACCGAACCATCTGTAGTTGACATTATGGGAAGGGGACAACCCAGTCTTTGAGAATTTAATCATAAACAGGAGTAAACCTAGTTTGTCTTTACAATAAGATGGCTTTGAAGCCCAAGATGGAGTCAGACTGTTTACAGAAGGAGAATAGAAACAGACGATCCAAGAGTTCGCTGTGAAATTGTCTCCCATTAATGTCAGAAGCTGCACCCATGAATCCTCACCAACATGATTGCCATGAGCTGAGCAACAACAGTAATCGTCTTAGTAAAGTAGACAGGGGGAATTCCATGAGGCCTCAAGCCTACACAGAGAACTGCAGTTAACTCAGGAATGCTGAGAGTTAGAAAAAAGTCTTCCCAAGGGAAAAGCAGACTAATTGGTTGTCCAATACCAAATGGTCAGCCCTGAAACTATACCTGTCAATCATAATCCAGGCTGAGCAGGTTGTACGTATGTATTTAGAACTATATATGTATGTGTATATGTATACGTTTATGTATGTAATGACAATTTAAAAAGATGCTGTAACAGTAAAAGAGAGCGAAGTGGTGCATATGGGAGAGTTTGGAAAGGAGAAAGGAAAAGGAGAAATGATTTAATGATTTAATTATATTGTATTATCATCTCGAAAGATGAAAGGAAAAAATTAAAGTTACTAAATTACTAAGTTTTATGGTGCAACCTTCCCAGCAGACAGATGATATATTAGAGGGAAGTTTGGATTATAGTCATATTGTCTCTCAAAAACAGAGGAAGAAAGGAGGAAAGGAAGAGGATTAGAAGGAAGGAGAGTCAACACACTTTCATCATACAACTAGGAGTAGGATAAATTCTCACAAAAAAATTATGGGTGGTGTAGAACATTTACAGAATATAGTATAGAAGGGAAAGAAAATGAGTAAAATGCTTAAGATGAAATCAGTGCTTTAAAATAAAATTAAATAAGGAAACATCTTTTAAAATGAGGACTTCCTGAACTTAACCAAAGAGTGAACTAATATCCTCCTCACAAAGAAACCAAGAAATTATCTCACTTTAGTCAACTATTAATCACCCATTTAAGACTTTGCCTATATTCACAAATTCACAATTAGTTCTTTGAGACAGTTACTCAGGGTGTACACATTACCAGAATATGACTGTACGCTGCTACACCTGTGTGCAGTTGGTAGTTCTATAAATCTACTTGAAAACAAAGGAACGTGGGTAGTTGGTGATAATCTAAGTGAAGAAAGGGCATGAAATTGACTTCTTTCCTAATAAAAAGTCAGATCCATGTTCTGTTACTTGAAAATGTGAGATTTAATCATGCTAATAAGAAGAACAAACATTTTTAGCCTTCTCAAAGCTTTACTTAAATGATTTAATTAAAACTGGTTATCAAACATCCATAAGTTCGTTTCAATCTTCTGTATACTTTATAGAGTTTATAACACCAAGAAGGTTTAGAAATCATTTTACTCTGTAATTGCTTTTCTATGTCATAATATTTATTTGTTAAAATTTTTCTGGGAATTTTTTCAGCTTTATAATAATAGCAACAAGAATAAATCTTTGTGGTTATTACCATATGCACCTTGATATAACCAGCCTGTCTACAGTAGAAAAATCAATATTATGCAAAACGGGTAAAGAAGCAGAAAGACACAAAATCAAAGAGGAAACTCAAAAGCTCCTGAACCAGCATTGTAAACTACAGATTACTGTTGCCAAAAGTGTTAAGCCAACTATTCAGAAAAATCCTGGATGAATAAATTATAAGTGTAGTAATAAGGAAAATGGTGATGTTTCTGCTAATGAAATTAAAAAGTTCAATCTAAGCTCATTATAAACTCGAAGAACTGTCTTTTATTAAGTGGATTAACTGAATTAGTACTTTCGACTGCATTAATTCCCCTCATCTAAACCAACAAATGTTAACAAATGAAAGCAAACCTTGGTCTAGGTCAGTTTGTGTCTGTAGCAACAATAAGGTATTTTTAATGATTAAAGAGAAAGAGGACATTTGCTCATCTTATCACACCATGTGCCTGGAAATGCTTTTTGATATATTCTTATTAGCCTGGTTTTGAGATACTGCTAAAGCTTAGCTTGATGGCTAGACATATCATGTGGGTAAGAAAGTAGAATTTATACAGTTCGAAACCTTGAATGGATTCTCACAACCGACTGATTTACAGCAAGACAAAACTTTTCATCTGTTTTCCTCCAAGGAAAATATTCGAGAAAACATGAATATGGTCTACCATATCTTGAAGATTGTTATGATAAGAATTAAAATGAGGCAAAGGCAAATATTTTACATGTGTAAACTTAATAAAAAGTACATAAAAACACTGCTAATAAAAGTCATGAAAGATGACGTTCATAGAATACAGAGAATAGAATCTAATTCCTTAACCTCTTAAAATATACATCCTGTGCTGGCAAAATGATTTGGTGTGTGATAACCCACTTGCTTGCACACATCTGACACCCTGACTTCAATCTCCAGAACTAACAGTGAAGGGGAGAGCTGCCTCATAAGCCTTGCCCTCTAACCTTCCCACTCAACTGTGCAACGCATAACAAGCACTCATGTTTATTCAATAAGTTAAAAGATGGCCTACCAGGTGCAAAAAAGAAAATACTAGAATGCATGAGTATTACAAAATAGTAACATTGTTGTACATAACCTATTTTCTTTTTTAAAAAAAGGATAATTTACAGAAGAATTATTAGAATTTAGTAAGAGATTTATCAGCTATGTGATGAATTTCAACCCAACATACGCAAATGAAAGTCAAGTTTCTGTAAAGGAATGTTTATGTAACACTGTTGTATTAATTATCTATTAGTCATAAAAAATAACCCTATGCTCATCTAAAGCAAAAAAAAATTATATTATCTCACAGATGCTAGGGTTCTGCCTCGGAATGTAGCTAGTCCTCTGATCTTGGAAATAAGGCAAAATCTGCAATCAGGGTGCTGGCCAATTTGCAATTATCGAAGACTCGTGAGGAGATGGTCTTCCCCCAAGTTCAGTCAAGGGTTCACTGACAAGCTTGGATACATGTCATCCATTGGATACATGCCATCCATTGGATACATGCCTCCATTGGTCCTTTGCCACATGAGCCTCAGAATAATGATACTCACACATGGCAGATCAACATGATGTGACAGCCATTTTCCCTAAAAATGAAAATCGGTAAACAAATGGAGGCATAGCTACAGAATTAATATATTGTTTTCTATTTCTTTAAGAACTAGAGATCTTCTAAAGCTATTTTTTATTTTAAGAGATATAAATGTGTGATATATTTTCTCCTTCATAAGAAAAAAAGGGACTAATAGAAAAACAAATCATTCCACCATCAGACAAAGTAACTGTGCTTATATTTGTATGCTGATGACTGAAGAATCTGTGGTAGAATGGACCAGGGCTCCTACATGAAAGGATTTCTTATATTCACATCAAGTTAGTAGTTACCCTCAAAGAACAGAACTTTAACTTTTAACTCCATTTGTTCAACTGGCATTTTACTTGCAAGAAAAATAAGAAAATACCTGTCCCTTATGCTCTTTATTAGACATAAGAACTGGAAATTAAACCCGGAGATATAGAGGATGTATCAGGTCACTTGCCTGCTAATAGAAAGTGTAACAACACAATGCACACGACATTTAAATATACACGATGTTCCTATATTTATTGATAGAGAAATGAAAATCTCGATAAATGTGATTCTCTTTGCAACTTCTTTTCAGAGTCACAATGGGATTCAGGCAAGCCTGGAAATTTTTTTTTTTTTATTAACTTGAGTATTTCTTATTGTACATTTCGAAAGTGTTATTCCTTTCCCGGTTTCGGGCAAACATCTCCTCCCCTTCCCCTTTTTATGGGTGTTCCCCTCCCATCCCCCTTGCCGCCCTCCCCCCAACAATCTAGTTCACTGGGGGTTCAGTCTTAGCAGGACCCAGGGCTTCCCCTTCCACTGGTGCTCTTACTAGGATATTCATTGCTACCTATGAGGTCAGAGTCCAGGGTCAGTCCATGTATAGTCTTTAGGCAGTGCAAGCCTGGAATTTACATTGTAGCCCAAGCTAGCTACAAAGTCTAGTAATCTGACCCACCAAGTCTGGATTCCATGTAAACAATTTTTGGAAGGTCTTTCATGCTACAGATAAGTTTAGGTCAAACAGGTAAAGCTCATGAAAATTGCTGTGGTGAAGCCATCCATCTCCAATCTCTGTGACGGTGTTGGTTTGCCGGTCACACCCTTGTAAAGAGAATATTTAGTGCAAAGATGATTTGGAAGTAGCAAAGCCAGACAGTGAACATCGCTGGTCTCTTTGAAGCTGCTTGCTTCCAGAGAAGGATGAGGCTTCCTAAGTTCCATTCATTCTCCCAAAAGAAAATTCAAGTTATATCGTTCTCTGAGCATCTTATCCTGTGTGCATATTTTACGTGCATTATTTAACATCCGCCCTTTTCATACAACATTCCTGTAGAATAGTCATTACTATTTCATACATGAATATAAAAAGGCTCATAAAATTTTTGTAACCATATGTTTACCTACTAAGCCGTAGAAAGAAGTTCCCAAGTTCTTTACATATTTTTATTTATAGGCCCACTTATCTCTCGAGATTCAGTGCAAGATTAACTTCTAGAATTTCTATTATAGTTTTAGGATTTTTTCTTTACTAGATATTAGTTATAGTTCTTCTGATAACATTGTGGAAGGTAAAAACTAAAACCGATATCTATACTGCATTCTGGAAATACAGAATTAGTATGTAACTTCCAAAATTGCTGAACTTGATGTCAAGTACAAAATAGAGGGATAGTAAACACAAGCACACACACGTGTGTGTTTCTGAATGTGTATGTGTATGTGTGTATATGGACCCACATATGTGTGTGTGCGTGTGTGTCTGCGTGTGCGTGTGTGTGTGTGTGTGTGTGCATTTTACCAGTGCTAAGATAGACTTATATGTATGAAGCAGCCCAAGAGGATATAAACATTAATTCTTATTGGCAAGTCAGTCTTCACTGAGGAAGCATATCTATTTATATATTTGAATTTGAAGTTGGAATAGTTTGGTGGGCTTGTGCATGGGCTCGGGTGTTTTCTAATGGCAAGAGTCAGGTAGGTCATTTATAACATGTTAAATAGCACATCTCTGCCTCTTTTCAGTGTTCTTTCAAATGCTTAAGTAAAAGAATAACAATATAATTTTTAAAAATAAGATTATGCACCAATTTGAAGAGTAAATCCTGAAACCTAAAGACAGGTTTGGTAGAATGTGTGGGTGGTACAGAAATGAATTAAACTAAATCAGCACATGCCGAGTCAAGAAAGGGGAGTGAGCACAATTATTTGCTCCTGATCACCGAGCATCTTTGTTTTTGAGTGTCAATGTCTTTTATGTTTTATTCAACAGCATTTGGATGCATACCAAAAATCAAATTTTAAACAATAAGAGAAAAAGAGCAAAGAAAGCTCTTCTGAATGTTTTTTCTCCATTATTTTATTTATTTGCTTTACATCCTGAGCCCAGTCCCCCTTCCTCCCTTCCTCCCAGTCCCTCCCCTACAAATTTCTCCTCACATTAGCCCATTCCCTTCTCCTCAGAGAAAGGTGGGGACCTTGGGTATCTTAGTCCCAGCAAGACTTAACACGTGCTCTCCACTGAGGCCCAACAAGCAGTCCAGTTAGGGGAATGGGATCCAATGATAGTCAATAGAGTCAGAGAGCCTCTGTTCCACTTGTTAGGGGACCCACATGAAAACCAAGCTACATCTCTGCTACAAATAATAGGGGCCCTAGGTCCAATGCTGCATGCTCTTTGGTTGCTGGTTTAGTCTCTGTGAGCCCCCGTGGACCCAGGTTAGTTGACTCTGTAGGTCTTCTTGTGGTAGGCTTGACCCCTCCAGCTCGCTCAACTCTATCCGCCTCTCTTCCACAAGACTCCCTAAGCTCTGCCTGCTGTTTGACTGTGAGTTTTTGAGCCTCTCAGGAGTTCCTGTCTGCAAGCAAAGAAGATTATCATTATTAGTGTCAGGGGTTGGCTGTCTTACGTAGGATGTGTCTCAAGATGGGCTCTTCATTGGTTGGTTGCTTCCTCAATCTCTGCTCCTTCTTTAACCATGCACATCTTGTAAGCAGGAAAAGTTTTGGGTCGAAGGTTTTGTGATACCCATCCCTCTACTGGAAGACCCTTACAGGAGGTAGCCACTTCAGTCTGCATATCCCCTGCTGGTAACAGTCTCAGCTAGAGTCACCCCCATAAACTCCTGATGTAAACTCCTTCCCAGGTTTCCAGCAAGTCCAGAGATGCCCCTCATCAATTTCCATTCTCACTCCCAGACCTCCCCAGTCCCCCCTCTCCCAACACCTGTTCCCATCCCCATTCCCACCTATTTCCCTCCTCCATCTACCTCCAGTGACTCTTCTGTTTCCCCTTCTGAGTGAGATCCCAGCATTTCCACTTGGGCCTTACTTCTTGTTTAGTTTCTTAGGGTCTTTGGAGTGTATCATGGATATCCTGAACTTTATGGCTAATAACCACTTATCAGTGACTACATACCATGCGTGTCTTTCTTGGTCTTGGTTATCTTACTCAGAACACTATTTTCTAGTTCCATTCATTTGCCTTTCATGATGTCTTTGTTTTTAATAGCTGAATAGTATTCCATTGTGTAGATGTACTATGTTTTCTTTATTCATTCTTCAGTTGAGGGACATCTAGTCTGTTTCCAGTTTCTGGTTATTATCAATAATGCTGCTATGAACATAGTTGAGCAAGTGTCCTTGTGGTATGATGGGACATCTTTTGAATATATGCCCTGGAGTGTTATAGCTGGGTCTTGGGATAGAACTATTCCCAATTTTTTTGAGAAAATTTATTTCCAAAATAGTTATACAACTTTGCATTCCTACCAGCAATGGAGGAGAATTCCCCTTCCTCCACATCCTTGCTAGCATGTACTATACTTTGACTTTTTGATCTTAGCCGTTCTCATGGGTGTTAAGATAGGTACAAGATAGAATCTCAGAGTTGTTTTGATTTGTATTTCCTTGATGACTAAGGACATGGACCATTTCTTTAAGTGCGTCTCAGCCATTAGTGATTTCTCTGTTGAGAATTCCCTGTTTAACTCTGTACCCCATTTCTTCCATTGGTAACTGAGTTTTATTATGTGGACATCTACTGTGGCATGCATCTGTACAAACCTTTCAGGCAGTGGTCCACAGCTTGGTTATGAATAAAAAGACATAAATTTTTGTCTCATTTTATTACAATGAAGTTTAACACTACAGAAAAGTCACATGACCATAATAATGGTCCAGTTTTCTTAAACCCTGCAACAGGAGGAACTCTGTAATTACATTAAATATTGTTACGCATTCAAACTTCCAATGTACATGTACTTGGAAACAGTTACAACTCTCACCAAGCTAGGTTGGGTACATAAAGTCCAACAACGTTGGAAATGCTGCGAAAACATAACAAATAGCAATGTAATCTTACAGAACTTGCCTTTATTTAAGGTGGTAAGTTCATGTAATTCCAGTGCCTTCACAATTTAACAAACCAAATTTACTATACTTCACTTCTAAAAGCCTAGATGAAACCTGGAAAAGAAGCCATACAGTATAAATGGCAACTTCAGGAAAAGTTCCTGTTTTTTATTCCAAATAATTTCTCCCATGTCCAATAAATGTTCAATATTTCCTGGTATGTGGGAAGATTATGTTTCTTAAAGTCACAATGAAGCCTTATAGATGGAAGCACAAGTTGAGAAAAGGTTTGATCTCCAAACCTATTAGACTTGATGAAGTAAGATCAGTAACAGCCACCTTGCGACATTACAGGAGGTCTTGTTCCCCTTGGAGGTCGAAGAGGCCCGCCTTGGTAAGGGGGTACCATTGGTGGTCCCTGTCCATATGGAGGCATAGTGCCAGGAAGATAACCAGGCATTCCTTGATGGTGACCACCATACTGACCATGAGGTAGCATCAGAGACCTCATTCCTTGGTGCTATGGTATCTGGCTGTGGTAGCATCATACCCCCAATTGGTCCAACTGGTGGATTGCCAGTTGGAGTTTGTCCTGGTTGAGGAAGCTATCACTGATATTTAGGGAACTGTGCCCTTCTTTCTTCCAGCAGTATATCCTCATCTGGATGGATGAACTTGCTGATTGCACTGGTGGTTGTCAGTGTAGGAGGCTTACCTCTTATTGACACTGCTGGTTTTGCTGCAGTGCTGTTTGTTGTACTAGTGGTTAAAGCTGTAGACTTGTATAAGCAGGGAATGTAGGCCTTGAGGCTTCCGTAGTTGTTGCTGCAGGAGTACTATTTAAGGGCTTAAAATCTGTACCAACAGGTCCTTGGACAGCTGCCTGAGCCTGTCCAGCACTGGGGAAAAGAGGCTTAGTGAGTGGAGGCTATGGAGCTGCTGCTATTGGCACAGGTGGCCTATTAAGAAAAATAGCTGGTGCTGAGACAGCCTGTGCTTGAGTCATTAGAGAAATTCCAGGACATACAGGTGGGAGCATACTCCATACCTGGTGGCATACTCAGCATCAGAGGTTGTATTCCAGGTCCTGGTGGCATCATTCCACCCACTGGCATCATTATGTTTTCACCACAAAATGATTAGGTGTATTTTCTCTGATGATGCAATCCAGGTGGCGTTCCTGGCATAACTGGAGGCATATCTGGCATCAGGGGAGGACCACCTGGCATCAATGGAGGTCTACCTGGAGGTAGTCCTGGTGCCCCTGGAACTGGATACAGTCCTGGCTGAGCGATTGGTGGGACGTAACCTTGCTGAGGTTGAACAGGCTGTGGTTGTCATCATCATATTCATCAGAATCGTCTTGTTTCTTTTTTTGACTCTCTTGTGTTTTCTGTTCAAGAAGTCATGGTCTTTCATCCATATCTTTTTCTGGAATACCTTCCATGCCATTTATTTCCAACTCTATGTCTGTTCTGCCAGGTATTGCATTTGGTACCACATCTATGGTTTCTTTATGCACCTGCAAGCATGAATAGCTAAAGCAGGTTCTGTGTACAATTTCTTATGACATATGTGGCATTTAAAAAAAGCTTTGCTTTTTGGGATCAGATGGACTCTGTCTCAGCCTCCTGGTAGGTAAATCAGGTTGATGGCCAGCTTCAAAGGCAAAATGAGGCTGGGACAGGATGCTGGAAATTCAAATGTAAGGAACAGAGGCTGGAGATAAGTTCAAAGTCCTCAGCTATACAGCATGCTAGAAGCCAGACTGTGCTACCTAAGACTACCTTAAAACAATAAAAAAAAACAAAAAAAAAAAAAAAAAAAAAAAAAAAAAAAAAGCTTTGCTTTTTGGTGCTGTATGAGGATCTTCTCATCATCGAAATCTCTGTTACAATACAAGCACCACAGCCCCAGCTGCTTCTTCCATTTACGACCATAACTGCAACCTACAGACTAGGCAGAATGGAGGTGAAAAGCTGAAATAAAAACAGAAGAGAATCGTACAGTTCTCGGAACCAATCGCCACCACTACATCTGGCAGGAATCATCTGTACCCCAGTTTTAATTGTGTTGTTTAGTTTGTTGCTGTCTTATATATCGAGTTCTTTATATATCTTAGGTTTTAGTCCTCTGTCAGATGTAGGGTTGGTGAGGATGTTTTCCCATTCTATAAGCTGCTATTTGTCCTATTGATGTTGTCCTTAGTCATGCAAAAGCTTTTCTGCTTTATGAGTCCCATTTATTAATTGTTCATTTTAGTGGCTGAGATATTGGTGTTTTGTTCATGAATTTGCCTCCTATGTGAATATGTTCAACGCAGTACCCCACTTTCTCCTCTACTAGTCTTAGGGTGTCCAGTTTTATTTGATGTCTTTGAGTCACTAGGACTTGAGTTTTGTGCAGGGTGATATATGTGGGTGTATTTGCATTCTTCTATATGCAGACATCCAGTTGGACCAGCACCGTTTGTTGAAGATGCTCTCCATTTCCCATTGTATGGCTTTGGCTTCTTTGTCAAAAATCAAGTGTTCATAGGTGTGTAGCTTTATTCCTGGGTCTTCGATTTAATTCCATTGATCAACCTGCCTGTTTTATAACAATACCATGCAGTTTTTATTACTATTGCTCTGTAGTACAGCTTGAAGTCAGAAATGGTGGTACTTCCAGAAATTCTTTTACTGTACAAGAAATATAAACAGACATTAAAAGTCTCCCAATCAAAAAAAAAATCCAGAGACCAGATAGTTTTATCACAGAATGCTAGCAGACTTTCAAAGATGTTCTAATTACCACTAGTCCTCAAACTATTCCACAAAATAGAAACAAGAGCTTTTCCACACTGTTTCTATGAGGGAAAACTCACCCTCATACCTAGAACACACAAAAACTCAACAAAGAAAAAGAATTTCAGACCAATTTCCCTTATGAACATTAATACAAAAATAATAAAATAGTCATAAACTGAATCCAATAGCACAGGGGAAAATACCATCCACCTTGATGAAGTAGGCTTTATCCTAGGGCTGCAGCAATGGTTCAATATATGAAAATCCATCAACTTAATCTACCATATAAGCAAACTCAAAGGAAAAAACTCATGATCATCTCGTTGGATGCTGAAAAAGCCTTTGACAAAATCTAACGTCCCTTCATGTTAAAAGTCATGGACAGTCATGGACACGGTGGATACAAGATGCATACATAAACATAATAAAAGCAATATACTGCAAGCCAATAGCAACATCAAATTAAATGGAGGAAAAACTTCAAGCAATATCAGTAAAATCAGGTACAAGAGAAGGCTGTCCAACTCTATTCAACATAGTACTATAATTTCTAGCTAGAGCAATAAGACAACTAAAGGAGATAAAGGGTATACAAATTGGAAAGAAAGAAGTCAAATATCACTATTTACAGATGATAGGATAGTATATATAAGTGACCTCCAAAATTCTTCCAGAGAACTCCTACAGCTTATAAACACCTTCAGTAAAGTGACTAGATACAAAATCAACTCAAAAAATCAGTAGTCCTCCCTTATACAAATGATAAACAGGCTGAGAAAAAAATAGGCAAGCAACACCATTTACAATAACCACAAATAATATAAAATATCTTTATGTAACTCTATTCAAACAAGCAAAAGACCTTCAAGAACGTCAAGTTCCCAAAGAAAGAAATTGAGGAAGGTATCAGAAGATGGAAAGATCTCCCCGTCTCATGGATTAACATAGGAAAAACAGCCATCTTAACCAAAAGCAGTCTACAGGTGCAATGCAATTTTCATCAAAATTCCACACAATTGTTTACAGACCTTGAAAGAGCAATTCTTAAATTTAAATGGAAAAAACAAATACCCAGGACACCAAGTATCGTTTACACTTATGAGAAAGAATGGACTCATGTCAGGTCCTGACATCCAGTTTAGTGTAAAATATTTCAACAGCAGCTCATGTATAAAGTTCTCAAGTAGAGTGACAGAAAGTCTTTTTGGGTTTTATTCTTTTGGGGTTTTTTGGAGGGGGTGGCGGTAGTGGTGGTGGTTGTTGTTGTTATTGTTGTTGTTTGAGACAGGAATTCTCTCTATAATTTTGGCTGTCCTAGAACTAGCTCTGTAGATAGACCAGCTGGCCTTGAACTCACAAATATCCACCTGACTCTGCTGTGATTAAAGGTGTAGGCCGCCACCATCCAGCTAAGTGACTATCTTGAATAGGCCAGTTTTTGAAAATCTAGCTGATGCAACACATTAGAGCATCTAAAAACAGGTCTGAAACTCAGAAGAAAGGTATTACATTAATCTGAGTCTTCCCCCAAACTAAACTTGAGCTGATGTTTCTGAAACATGGTCAAGGCTTGTGGCTAACTTTGCCTCACTGACTGATTAATTAGCTGCTAAATCTGCCAGAAATGTAATCAGCTTGTCTTCCCCTCACTGACAGGGTTGGTCTGGTTGACTTGGACAAGATGCTATGTTCAATACAGCAAGCCTAAAATACACCTATGATTAATCTCCACTTTCCTATTAACTTTCAGGTCAGTTATTTGGTAACTTCTTGAATTTCAGTGACTCTAGTTGCAAAATGCAAATAGCAGAGTACAAGCACGACCAAGAAAAATAAAACTAATATAAACTTTTCTAAACTGATTCACAAAAATAAAAATCTTATATAAATGCTAATCCAAATATATCCTCCCATTTTCTCACAATGTCAGTAATGGCATAGAAAGTAAGATGCTAAAAATTACAACCTACTCGGTTGCAAAGTGAGAGAAAAAAATGGGATAAAATACACAGCACTGCCTAATGAATTATTCACATACTGACACTTTTGACCAGGGTCTAAAATAATCATGAATCTCCATATGCTATCATGGAGTGACTGTGACATCATTATTACACACTCTATCTTGGGCACACTCGTTGTCCTTCATGTAAAAAACCAGACACCTTATTCTGTGTGTCATTACGGATGTGATGTCATACTCAAGTCCAATGTGTGTCTGCCGTCTGTCAAACGGCAGAACTCAGGGAGGTCCTGGGAAAGAGAAACGGTTTGAAAAGCAGTGTTTGTAGCCATTATGCTTACCAGCTGTCCACTTCTCTATGTTCTCTCCACCACTTTCCTTCTGTCTTGTCCTAGGCCACCCTTGACAGGGTTCAAGAATGGAGAGCAATAGAGGGGCCACACCAGGGAGTCAGTGACAAGGGCCCTGGAAGGGATTTCTAGTGGCAGAGCAACTGTTTTAAGACAGAGATCATACCTAGCCTTGACATTTTTTTTTAAAGATCAGGCTTTCTGGTTCTAGAAATATTTAAAACACCATTTTTTTTTCTCACGCGGGTGTACCTGCCCAAGGAGGGGTGCACGGAGGCCAGGCGTTAACACGGACATCTTCCTTCACTTGTCTTCGTTACTTTCCTCCTTGCTGTAACAAGATGCCTCACAGTAGCAAATAAAGAAGGAAAGGCCTTGCTTGGACTCGTAGTTCCAGAAGCAGTCAATCTCGAACAGAACGTTTGGTTGCAGGAGTTTGCGGCAACGGATCACGTGATACTCACAGTCCAGAAGTGGGGAGAGGTGAATGCTGCGTTCAGCTAGCTTTCTCCTTTTAATGCGGTCTGGTACCCAAGCCAAGGAATGATCCCCTAGCCTTTAGAGGCTGCCTTTGCACTTCAATCAAGATAATGCCATACAGACTTTCCCAGAGGATGACCTAATCAAAGTAATTCCTCCCAGTTGTGCCTAGAGATTTGCCTCTGAAGTAATTCCCAACCCTGTTAAATTGACAGTCAACACAAACCATCATGGCTCTCCATCTTACTTTTTGAGACAGAGTCCTTCACTGAACCTGGAGTTTGCTGATTCTGCTAGACTGCATGGCCATCAAAATTCCAGGGATCCTCCTATTTCTGCCTCCCCAGTGCTGGGATTAAAAGTGCCACCAGTCTCTGTATGTGTCCATCTGTGTGTGTGAGAGAAAGGGGGTGTAGAGGGGGGAGGGAGAGGGAGAAGAAGAGGGAGATATCTGTGTTGTATGTGAGGTTCAGCCATGCATACCCATGTGTGGATAAGCCAGAAGATGATCGTGGGTGCTCTGCTCCCTCACATTTCACCTTATTCCCTGGAAATGGGATTTTTCACTGACCCAGGATTCAGGCTGGCAGCCAGCAAGCTCCAAGCTCCAATGCCCTTCCTTTCCCAATGCCCCCTTCCTCTCTCTCTCTCCCTCTCTCTCTCTCTCTCTCTCTCTCTCTCTCTCTCTCTCTCTCTCTCTGCACTGTGTGTCCTTTTCTATCTTTGAACAAGAACTGCCAATGGTTTTGGGTCATCCAAACTCAGTACGTTGTCATGTTAGTCCTTGTGTTAATTGCATCTTCAAAGGTCCTATTTATAAATAAGTTCACATTCTGAAGTTTAGGGAGAATTTGAACTTAGGAGAACATTATCCAATTCACTTGAGAAAAGATTTAAAAACCAATATTCTTGCAATTTTGAGAATCACCAAATAATAATAATAATAATAATAATAATAATAATAATAATAAAATTCTCTAATAACAGCTAGTGTCTGCTACTGACAAACTCTCATATTAAGTGCTTTAGGACAAAAGTGTTTTTTTTTTTTTTAAATAGTATTGTGATCTTCCTGGTGATTCTTTTTCATTGGCTTGGGCAGGACTGGAAAACACAGCACATAGCCTCACTAGCAAGCGTGTAACTTATCTCTCAGTATTACCTGGTGTTCACAGGCTGACTATGGAGCCAAAAAGCCATGGGACTTGGGGAGCCTGTCCAGAGAGTGTGAGATCGAGACGTGTCCAAACCCAAAAATTCTCATCCTAAGAACAGTAAGAATAGCACTGCTTCCTCCCTTCTCAGAACCAGCATGTCCCAGCACACATAAGCATTAAGACCCCCTTACTGCCCTTGAGGTAGTCAAGTTGCCTGGCAACCAGATTTTATGTTAAACTTCCTCTTTCCTGATAAGGACATGTCCAGCAAGCACCTGGAATTCCTCGTCCTGCAAATGAAGCAAAATTTCCCAGCACCTCAGCCCCAGCCAATGATGTACACTCACCCCAAAACCCCTACCCACTCCCCAAGGTTTATATAGCACTTCTTCATACACACACACCCAAAAGAGAGAAAGCTGTTTCACTGAGAACCATTTCTGGGAAAGGGGGTTTCTCCTGTATTCATCCAACTGAGATCCTGTCTAAGCTTCGCTCCTCCCCAGTCAGCCTGGTGAGCAGCAGAGCCTGGATAGATACCCCAGGGAGAAGACCCAGGCAGCAGATGGTTCAGAAAACTTTTTACTCAGCAGTATCTTAGTTAGGATTTAATCATTGTGAAGAGACACTAGGAAAACTGCAGCTCTTAAAAATGGAAAACATTTAACGGGGGCTCACTTGCTGTTTTTGGAGGCTTAGTCCATTATTGTCATAACCAAAACCATGATGCTGATGAAGGAGCTTGCAAATTCTACATCCAGATGTGAAGACAGCAGAAACAGAGTGACACTGGGCCTAACATGAGCATGTGAAACCTCAAAGCCCATCCTCCAGCAAGTCCACGCCTACACCAACAAGGCCACATCTCTTAATAGTTCCACTCCCTGTAAATCCATGGGGGGCCATTTTCATTCTACCAGGGTAACCCAGACTTCGTTGTTGTTGTTGTTGCTGTTGTTGCTGTTGTTGTTGTTTTTCATTACCAAAATAATCTGTCTTCTGACTCTCAAAATCCCACAGAGGACCACTCATATCTGAGGATCTGTGGGAAGTCCCTTGCTTAAGCTACAAATAGATGATCCATCTCTGGGGCCCTAACACCACTACCACAGCCGGTACCTTCTCACTGTACAGACAGTCTCCAATTGTGATCCTTCTGGGATCCCCAACACTACAATCTGAGGCCATGCACCCACACCCCCTATTGGCAGTCCTCCATCTACTAATTTCTGCCACTCTAATTTCAACTGCTGAGGAACCACAGGAAAACCTGCTTGCTGTCCAGAGTGCCCTCTAATGATTCAGAGGCTGCACCCTTCCCACGTGGAGCTAGAATGACCTCTGCTACACTTACCTGAACCAGCACAGAGTAGGGACTCTGACACATTCTGACCTCCACCGGCACCATATGCACATATTCATATACAAGCACACAGACGTGTAAATAGAAATAACACTTTTAAAATTCTCATAGAGAATTATTGAATTAAGTGAATGTTAAAATAATTTTTAAAATACACTGAAAGATAATTGACAGAGGGACTTTCCATAACCCATCTCATCAGATGTTCTATTGGCTGATAGACTGTCTGTGGTTGGTGAAACTGAGGCAAAGGTATTTCAAGGTACCTCCAATTTTATGTTCATCTTTGCCATATTCACTTTTGTTAATAACAAGGCCATAATATTTCCTCCAGCTTTTTCTGGAGCTAAATAGCTTGCACAATTATGTAGAAGAAAGAACAGTGAGTTGAACCCAATATTCTAATCCAGATGTTCCCATCTATTAAACATATACAAGTAAGTCCCCTTTTAACAAAATGAAGATAAAAAGATTATTGTGTTTTGAAATAGATCTATTTCACTCTAAAATTTAGTTCAAAGGGTCTATAAAGCATGTCAATTTGAATAATATCTCCCCATAATATTGAACATTTGAATATTTAATCCCTAAATGGTAGTTGTTTGGAGAGAAGTAGGAGGTATAGTCTTGTTGAAGGAGGTTTTTCACAGAGGGTGGGGTTTGTAGTTTCAAAAGATTCATCTTTGAGTTAGCTCTCTGCTTCCCATTTATGGTCCAAGATGTGAACTCTCAACTATTGATCCAGCTCTTATATTACCTCTACCCTGCCATTACAGACTCTAACCTTCTGGAAACATAAATCCAAAATAAACTTTTTAAAAAAAAAAAGAAAAGAAAACAGAATCTCTCTTTGAAGGTTAGAGCATGACTGTCAGTAGTCTGAAGCTAGCATAGGACACTATTAACTATTAACACCCCATCTCACCAACAGGGCAGGAGGTCTCATCTCAAATTGTTATGGGGTATTCACCAGAGAAGACTGCTTGGGCATGGGTCGAAGCCAATAAAAACTCTTTATTAGCCAACCATCAACTACACTGGGTGTTCAGGAGGCCAGTGTAGACCTGAGCCTTTCTCAGAGTGAGCTTTTAAGCACAAAAACCACGTTATGGGTTAACATAGTCAGTTAACAAGAACAGTTATCCAGAAGCAGAACTATAAAACCCAAAGAGCAAGGTTAATACATTTAGAGACTTTCCCATAACTATAGATTGTAAAGGGTTGGGTCTTTGTTTTATTTTTGGAAGGTGATGCTGTCACATTCTGAGTTTTACAGCCTGAATGATACTTCTGTCATGGAGTCAATTGTGCTAAGGTCCGGAAGACTTCTAAGATCTGGGGTCCTGTTACAAAATCATGCTCTATGATCTTATGATAGGGAAAGATTAAAGATGCTTTTCTATATCTGTGGTTTCTACCCACTAAACCTTTTCCAGTAAAGGGAAGAGGGCATAGCAATATGTTGAATCTGGGGCTGATAATCCTGTGGAATGTTCTCAATTTTTCACTAGGGTTATGATGCAGGAAGAAAGCCCACTGTTAACACCATATCTCATGTACCCTTTCCCAACAAGGTCTACTAAACAGTTACAACGCTTTCAAGTCACACCTCTCTCAACAGACTAAAAACAAACATAAAATATATTTGTCTTCTTGGGCGTTTTAATACTATTATTTGGAGGAGGCTTTTATTTAGCATGTATGTCTGAATAAATAGCTGGTATTAAAATTCTACTCTGCAGAACACCAGATGGCTGAAGCCCAGAAATGACACCTGCAGAAGGAATTAAATAAAGAAGAAATGTTCCCTAAATTTTGCCTTCTTGTGTCCGCCAGCTGTGTGAACAGGAACATGCAAAACAAGTACAATCTCCAGTGCCGGTTTTCTTAAAGGCATCATGGGAAGTTGTTAGTACCGTGTCCAGGGACTCGAAAACTTTTAAACTAGGAAGAATAGGTGCAGTAGACAACATTTGGTCATGACTTGCAGAATTTTCAATGCTGAGAATTTAGAATGGGAGTCTGCTGCTTGCGGGGTTGTTTGAAGTATAAGTGTGGTCATTGACCTATAATTATTCAACATTCATTTGAGATTGGAGAGGACAGGAATATATGGGCTAGATTTGTACAGAAAATCAAAAAAAATGGATAAAATATGGAGCTAGCTGCTTGTGTGTGTCCAGGAATTGTGATGGCTCTCAATGGACTTATTAAATAAAATGATTCAAGAAGATAGTAAATGTTTTGTTTGATTGTGGCTGTATGCATCAGAATGCATGTGGGACCCCCATATTAATAAGATGACTTGTGAACTATTTACCTACACACTTCACATTAAACCACAGTCACATTTCTTGCAAAGTTATGTAACTTGTATGTTTTTATATGTTATATCAATATACTAGCATAGTCAGCTATAACCTGAATTGGTTTGCCTAATTTCAAACATCTCATGGGGTAAAATATGAAACCTTAGTTAACTTTTATACTTGATCTTAAAGAAGGAAATGTTCACTACATAAAAAGTAAACAAAAAATATTAAGTAAACGTATTCATTGACAGAAGCCACATTCGAGAGAAAAACTAGACCAAGACAGAACCTAGTAACCAGGCAGAGTTGAAATATTTTGATTCTTTTCCCTGCTCAAACACAGACTGAGCAACAACTCCTAAACAAATTGTCTGTGAAAGAAAGCATGGACTAGCTGGAGATCTGTGCCCCATAAGAATGAAGTCAGACTCCACGGAGTCAGTGGGTGGATAAAGTACATGTGAAAGAAACCTGACCTTCCATAAACCCATCAGATCAGGGAGAGGTCCTGGGGCTTGAGGTTCACCTAAGGGAGCAAAGAAGGTACCTAAAATGCCCATTTGACCAACTTCACAAGGACAGAAGGGGTTCCTAGAAGGAAGGGGCTCCCCAGTGAAATTATTTGTATTTCCACACTCAGAACTACGAGAAGTGCAGTCACGCCATCTAAGGGAGAGGAGGTGCAGCAAATTGAGCTAATAGAGAATGTAAAAATTGAAAAAGTTGAGTGAATGAATATATGCATTTATGCATGTGTGTGTCTGACTGCAAATATGTGTGTGTTGCAATCATAATAAATAAATTTGCACACCACAGTATTGTTAGAGGACAGATTTAGGCAATCTCATTCATAGGAATGAAATTTTATTCCATTTTTATCCCATGCATCTGACTATCATCTTCTTTATCTTTTCTTATTCTTATTCATTTTCATTTTAGTTTTTTTTTTTGCCTACTGTTACTTTACTGTTATGATTACTGGTATCCAGCTGTATTTTTCTCTCTTTTAGTAGAATACCTTATATTAATCTCATCTCTGAAAAAAAAAATACCCAAGAGAGCACAACTGAATTATAATTCCTAAATACATTCTGTACATTTGTTTTTATACCAAGATAAGTGTAGCTCTTTCCCTTCATCAAGGAAACATCACTGTATAACAGATGGAAACTATACAATAAAAGCATAACCAATCAAAATGCAGATTTGTGGAGCCCAGTCACAGCACTAAAATCTTTCACCTAAGGCTCAGAGAACATTAAGTAAGAAGGGGAAGGAAAGATGGAGGGCACTGAAATGCACTGCCCTTCTTTGACAAACTTTCACTCTTTATGTTTACAAATGAGCTCTTTTTCAACTGTACTCAGAGTCAAACCCAGGTCTATCCATGCACAAGCAATCACACCACCACTAAACTACATCCAAAGCCCTAATGGACTCTCAGAGCAAGAATTTCTCTAAAGCTTAAGGGGACAATAGTGGCCTGCAAACCTTTCTAGTAACCAACAGCTCTCTAATTGGGTTTAGGAGAAATTGTGACTTACAGTGCTAGAAGCCTAGTCAATGCCCTAGGGCTATCGTAGTCATGAATCTTGGAAGAGAACATATAGCCACCGCTTTATTAAAGCAGCATAATTTCTAAATACATTCTACATATATTGTTTTATACCCAGATAAGTATACCTGTTACCCTGCATCAAGGAACATTGCTTTATAACAGATGTAGATGATACAATAAAACCACAACTAATTAAAATGCAGATTTGTGGAGCCTAGTCACAGCACTAAGTCTACAAATACTCTCTCACCTAAGACTTAGAAAACATTGAGTAAGAGGGGAAGAAAAGACTGTTAGAACCAGAAGATTAGGGATTTTCCCATGAAACTGTGTCTTCTAGTAATGTCTGAATCTACACTCATACATTCTCATCAACATGACAGCATAAACAAGAGCAGAACAAGGGCAAAAAGGTAAATAGGCATTGTAAAGTGAGCAGGGGAAAACCCATGGAACTTCCACACTACATGAAGAACTACAAGCAACTGAGGAATGCTTAGAGCAAGAGAATTGCCTTACCTGGGGAAGAACATACCAATTTCATACCCAATATGAAATAATCAGCCCTGAAAATATATGTACAAGTAACATTATACATACCGAGCAAGTTATATTCAGGTATACACACACACACACACACACACACACACACACACAGAGAGAGAGAGAGAGAGAGAGAGAGAGAGAGAGAGAGAGAGAGAGAGTTAGGTATACATAGTGAACTTCTTATCTTTCATCAAGGAAATGTCTCTTTATAACAGATAGAGACCATACAATAAAACCCTATATACATATGTATGTATGTGTGTGTGTGGTGTGTGTAGTGTGTGTGTGTGTGTGTGTGATGATGTCACAGGTGAGGCAGGTACAAGATAGAATGAGACCTGTCATTGGATGAGAAGGAAGGATGGGCAGGAGAAAAGTTTGAAGGAAGAGGAGGAAACGGGAATGGAAGAGGAGGGGAGAGAGAGTAGCCAGGGACAATATGGCAGCTGACGTTAAGATTCCACGCTGTACCTTTACAAGTTGTTATAAATGTTTTTAAGGGATGGAAGTGTATAGGGCTTTGTATGTTTAGGTGGGCAATTATATCTTATCAATTGGATCAAAGGTTATTGTGTTGTGTGGCTTTTCATGTGGAGAATTGAATTTGGGAAGAGTGTGTGGGACGCCACAGAGTTGGGATGTGTGCTTCTGGCAATATATCCAGCAGATATCTTGGGGCACTTCGGTGTAGACCTAGTGGGGATAGAAGACGGCATTTTTATTTTTTATAATTTTACAACACTTGATGGTGCCCAACGTGGGGCTCGAACTCATGACCGTGGCATTAAGAGTCCCTGTTGGGCGAGAATCCACTAGTAATCCTAAGAGTTGAGAGAAAGTTTTATTTTCTAAGAGGAGGCCAGCACCATGTTGAGTCATGTGATGTCTCAAGCCCGGGAACTTTAAACAAAAATACAGAAGCAGCCTGAGTTGGCAGGCTGTAGGTCCCCTGCTGTGTGATAAGTAACAGCAGATCAGAGAGTTAGAGATTAAAAGCTGCTTTTTAAAGAAAGTTGTATAGAAAGTCTTTCAGGATACTCATATTCCTTTTAACGTGGGCTCCATGGGAATTTTGGGTTGAAATTCTAGTTAGACAAGCTATTGCTTAATGACAGGTATTGTTAAAAGGTGATTAAGTTTGTTTTTAGAAAGAAGAGAGTAAAGAGATTACCTGAATCACATGGGGATTTTCATCCATGGTTCGGAACTTAGGGAAAAATTAGTCCCTACTCCAAGTAGAGTATTGTGGTATTTACACGTTATTAAGGTTAAATAAAAATCTGTTGCTCCAGGTAGAGAGCTTAACATATGGATATATCTTGGGCTAAAGTCCTGGTTTGATACATTGCTTATTGATATTAGAATTGATAGAAGGTATTTACAAGTTATTAAGGTTAAATAAAAATCTGTGGCTCCAGGTACAGAGCTTAACTGATGGATATATTTTGGGCTAAAGTCCTGGTTTGATATGTTGCTTATTGGTATTAAAATTGATAGGTGTTTAGTTTGTTTTATGCATTACCCCGCTAAAGGCCATATGGCTATCGAGGGTTTGTGGTTACTTTTGATGTTTACCACAACAGGAAGCTCAGATTCTCTTAATGTGGGCTCCATGGGAATTTTGTGTTATTTTCCTGATAGTACAGAGTACAAAAGCCTATCAGGCTCATTATTTAACACTAATGTTTAGCTTACTTCCTTTTTTAAAAAATTGTTTAATCTTCATAATGGGTGTGACTTTGAGTTTTATAGTTATATTATTACTCTGGGAGAAAGTGCAAGATAGAAGCTTTTCTGGTTACAGACTAAGGAACACAATGTTTTAGGAGAAAGATTTTGTCTTTGTGTTTTTAAAAAGTGTGATTAGGCTCTGGAAACCTCACAGAGTCATACTGATCAGATTTGATAGAGGTAGACCGCCTGAAAAAAATTGATTCAGGAGAATCAAACAAAAAGATATCTCAATTCTAAACTTTTATCTTGAGAACTGTATTTTGCAGAGTGTGCCTACATGGATTCCTGATCTCAAGGACTTTCAGCTGGGGCCAGTCAGGACATATCAGCTACAGCATTTGCTTCATTCTTCCTACTCCCTACCCCCAAGGATATCTCAATGCCCATGTACAGCTTGAAGAAGTTATGGAGGAGTTATTGCCCCAATTCCCGGGACTTTTGGGGGGCTGAAAGTGGTTATTCTAAAGTTGTTTTTATGAGGAATTTAAAATTGGTTGTAATTTAACAGGGAGGAATTAGCTAGATTGAGTTATACAGTCATAATCTCATTTGGTAGATAGGCTGGGATCATATCTTTGCTTTGCCATAGAATTTATTTGTCAAAAAAGTTTAAAAGTACAAGGTTTAGAGCCAGTCCTTCTACTGATGCCGATACAAACTTCTGAGTTGATTACACATGTGAGTTAAAGGTCAAATAAGAAATTCATGGCTCCGAGTTTGTGAGAGTACTTTCAAGATAATATTTAAGATATGGAGACAACAGTCCAAATTACCTTATATAAATGGATGGTTTTCAAAAACATCAGAAATCCACAAAATATGAGATTTAAAGTTATCTATATTTTGTTGAGACATATTTGCTCCTAACAGTTCCCCTTTGGTGATTTAATGAAGAAATTGAACATCTCTACCTCCAGGTGAGGCAATACTTTGTGGCTAGACAGCCACTGGACAAAACTGCCTGTTTCATCTACAGACTAATGCTGTCCAGAAAAAGGACAAATTATGCAGAATAATCGACTGATAAGCCCTGCCAAGACAGAGTGATCGGCCCTTCAAAATCTGCATTTCAAGAGTCTGTCAGTTGATTTGGGGCCAGAAGGCTGAAGACTTGTGCTCACACATTGCTAATAGACGACTGTGCTAGTTAAGATTTGTCTCTACAACCCATCAGTTCTGGAAGCCATGTTAGACTTCCTATGTGTATAGATATTTGGTCATTCTCAGATTTCTGACAGGGTTGAAGACTGATTATAGTTTCATAGCCTATCAGACTATTTAACTCTGAAAATACATATTTTATTGGATAGTTAACAGATAGTATACAAGCTAGCCAAGATATAATATAGATTTTAGGCCTTTCTTAAGCTGGAATGGATAACTAAATGTTCTGTTTAACTGATAAAATATTGGACTGGGTGTTAGATATATTTTATGCTTTTAATTACAAAATGATAATAGTTGTGCTCAGCTTATATTTGAGAGAAAAAAATTTTTTTAATTAGACAAAAAGAGTGAAATGTGGGATAATGTCACAGGTGAGACAGGTACAAGAGAGAATGAGGCCTGTCATTGGACGAGAAGGAAGGATGAGCAGGAGAAAAGTTTGAAGGAAGAGGAGGAGACGGGAATGGAAGAGGAGGGGAGAGAGAGTAGCCAGGGACAATATGGCAGCTGATGTTAAGATCCCACGCTGTACCTTTACAGGTTGTTATGAATGTTTTTAAGGGATGGATGTGTACAGGGCTTTGTATGTTTAGGTGGGCAATTATATCTTATCGATTGGATCAAAGGTTATTGTGTTGTGTGGCTTTTCATATGGAGAATTGAATTTGAGAGAGTGTGTGGGACACTGTGGAGTTGGGATGTGTGCTTCTGGCAAGATATCCAGCAGATATCTTGAGGCACTTCGGTGTAGAACTAGTGGGGATAAAAGACAGTGTTTTCATTTTTTATAATTTTACAACAGCATGTGTGTGTACATAAACATATATTTATGTAACAACAACTAATCAAAAATGATACCGCAAATTTAGTAAAAAGCAAGAAGGGTTATATAAGAAAGCTTGGATTGAGGACAGGGAAGAAAAAAAGTGATGTAATTATATTACAATCTTAAAAATAAGAGAAATTCTTTATTGCAAATTTTACCTTGAAAAAAATAAAAACATGCTGCCACCTGCTAAATGTTATGTGTAAATAGCTCTAAATATAATAAACATCCATGCATATTTTTGAGTTTCTTCATCCATAAAAACTTTTAGTTAATGAAATTCATAACCAAACTCTTCCTTGAATAATTTAATGCTTGCAGCATAAGTGAAAAAGAAAGTGTCGGTGGGAGAGATACCTTACCGCCTGGTCAGGTGGGCACTCCTGAGGCTGCAGAGCAGAAGAGACCACCAACACTGCCCACCCCTGCCCACATCCCTGGCCCAAGAGGAAACTGTATAAGGCCTCTGGGCTCCCGTGGGAGAGGGCCCAGGTGAGGCAGGAGCCCTGCCTGAGACACGCCGGAACCTGAAGGAAACAGACCGGATAAACAGTTCTCTGCACCCAAATCCCTAGGAAGAGAGCTAAACTTCAGAGAGGCAGACACGCCTAAAACCAGAAGAGACTGTCTCTACACACATTGCTGATTCCAGAGGAAAAACAGGAGGCCATCTGGAACCCTGGTGCACGGAGGCTTCGGAAGAGGCGGGCAAGAGATCTTCCGTTGCTGCCACCTCAGAGAGCCCGTGGCAGCACCTTTTAAGCAACTTGAGCCTCGGGACCACAGGTAAGACCAACTTTTCTGCTGCAAGTGACCTGCCTGGTGAACTCAAGACACAGGCCCACAGGAACAGAGAAGACCTGTAGAGGGACAAACTACACACACAAAAAAGCAGAACACTCTGTCCCCATAACTGGCTGAAAGAAAACAGTAAAACAGGTCTACAGCACTCCTGACACACAGGCTTATAGGACAGTCTAGCCACTGTCAGAAATAGCAAAACAAAGTAACACTAGAGATAATCTGATGGCGAGAGGCAAGCGCAGGAAACCAAATAACAGAAACCAATACTACATGGCATCATCAGAGCCCAATTCTCCCACCAAAACAAACATGGAATATCCAAACACACCAGAAAAGCAAGATCTAGTTTCAAAATCAGATTTGATCATGATGCTGGAGGACTTCAAGAAAGACATGAAGAACTCCCTTAGAGAACAAGTAGAAGCCTACAGAGAGGAATCGGAAAAATCCCTGAAAGAATTCCAGGAAAACACAAACAAACAGTTGAAGGAATTAAAAATGGAAATAGAAGCAATCAAGAAAGAACACATGGAAATAACCCTGGATATAGAAAACCAAAAGAAGAGACAAGGAGCTGTAGATACAAGCTTCACCAACAGAATACAAGAGATGGAAGAGAGAATCTCAGGAGCAGAAGATTCCATAGAAATCATTGACTCAACTGTCAAAGATAATGTAAAGCTGAAAAAGCTACTGGTCCAAAACATACAGGAAATCCAGGACTCAATGAGAAGATCAAACCTAAGGATAATACGTATAGAAGAGAGTGAAGACTCCCAGCTCAAAGGACCAGTACATATCTTCAACAAAATCATAGAAGAAAACTTCCCTAACCTAAAAAAAGAGATACCCATATGCATACAAGAAGCCTACAGAACTCCAAATAGATTGGACCAGAAAAGAAACACCTCCCGTCACATAATAGTCAAAACACCAAACGCACAAAATAAAGAAAGAATATTAAAAGCAGTAAGAGAAAAAGGTCAAGTAACATATAAAGGCAGACCTATCAGAATCACACCAGACTTCTCGCCAGAAACTATGAAGGCCAGAAGATCCTGGACTGATGTCATACAGACCCTAAGAGAACACAAATGCCAGCCCAGGCTACTGTATCCTGCAAAACTCTCAATTAACATAGATGGAGAAACCAAGATATTCCATGACAAAACCAAATTTACACAATATCTTTCTACAAATCCAGCACTACAAAGGATAATAAATGGTAAAGCCCAACATAAGGAGGCAAGCTATACCCAAGAAGAGGCAAGAAACTAATCGTCTTGGCAACAAAACAAAGAGAAGAAAAGCACACAAACACAACCTCACATCCAAATATGAATATAACAGGAAGCAATAATCACTATTCCTTAATATCTCTCAACATCAATGGCCTCAACTCCCCAATAAAAAGACATAGATTAACAAACTGGATACGCAACGAGGACCCTGCATTCTGCTGCCTACAGGAAACACACCTCAGAGACAAAGACAGACACTACCTCAGAGTGACAGGCTGGGAAACAACTTTCCAAGCAATGGTCGGAAGAAGCAAGCTGGAGTAGCCATTCTAATATCAAATAAAATCAATTTCCAACTAAAAGTCATCAAAAAGATAAGGAAGGACACTTTATATTCATCAAAGGAAAAATCCACCAAGATGAACTCAATCCTAAATATCTATGCCCCAAATACAAGGGCACCTACATACGTAAAAGAAACCTTACTAAAGCTCAAAAACACATTGCACCTCACACAATAATAGTAGGAGATTTCAACACCCCACTCTCATCAATGGACAGATCATGGAAAAACAGAAATTAAACAGAGACGTAGACAGACTAAGAGAAGTCATGAGCCAAATGGACTTAACGGATATTTATAGAACGTTCTACCCTAAAGCAAAAGGATATACCTTCTTCTCAGCTCCTCATGGTACTTTCTCCAAAATTGACCATATAATTGGTCAAAAAACGGGCCTCAACAGGTACAGAAAGATAGAAATAATCCCATGCGTGCTATCGGACCACCACGGCCTAAAGCTGGTCTTCAATAACAATAAGGGAAGAATGCACACATATACGTGGAAACTGAACAATGCTCTACTCAATGATAACCTGGTCAAGGAAGAAATAAAAAAAGAAATTAAAAACTTTTTAGAATTTAATGAAAATGAAGGTACAAACATACCCAAACTTATGGGACACAATGAAAGCTGTGCTAAGAGGAAAACTCATAGCTTGAGTGCCTGCAGAAAGAAACAGGAAAGAGCATATGTCAGCAGCTTGACAGCACACCTAAAAGCTCTAGAACAAAAAGAAGCAAATACACCCAGGAGGAGTAGAAGGCAGGAAATAATCAAACTCAGAGCTGAAATCAACCAAGTAGAAACAAAAAGGACCATAGAAAGAATCAACAGAACCAAAAGTTGGTTCTTTGAGAAAATCAACAAGATAGATAAACCCCAGCCAGATTAACGAGAGGACACAGAGAGTGTGTCCAAATTAACAAAATCAGAAATGAAAAGGGAGACATAACTACAGATTCAGAGGAAATTCAAAAAAATCATTAGATCTTACTATAAAAGCCTATATTCAACAAAACTTGAAAATCTACAGGAAATGGACAATTTCCTAGACAGATACCAGGTACCGAAGTTAAATCAGGAACAGATAAACCAGTTAAACAACCCCATAACTCCTAAGGAAATAGAAGCAGTCATTAAAGGTCTCCCAACCAAAAAGAGCCCAGGTCCAGACGGGGTTTAGTGCAGATTCTATCAGACCTTCATAGAAGACCTCATACCAATATTATCCAAACTATTCCACAAAATTGAAACAGATGGAGCACTACCAAGTCCTTCTATGAAGCCACAATTATTTTATACCTAAACCACACAAAGACCCAACAAAGAAAGAGAACTTCAGACCAATTTCCTTATGAACATTGACTAAAAATACTCAACAAAATTCTGGCAAACCGAATCCAAGAGCACATCAAAACAATCATCCACCATGATCAAGTAGGCTTCATCCCAGGCATGCAGGATGGTTTAATATCTGGAAAACCATCAACGGATCCATTATATAAACAAACTGAAAGAACAAAACCACATGATCATTTCATTAGATGCTGAGAAAGCATTTGACAAAATTCAACACCCCTTCATGATAAAAAGTCCTGGAAAGAATAGGAATCCAAGGCCCATACCTAAACATAGTAAAAGTCATATACAGCAAACCAGTTGCTAACATTAAACTAAATGGAGAGAAACTTGAAGCAATCCCACTAAAATCAGGGACTAGACAAGGCTGCCCACTCTCTCCCTACTTATTCAATATAGTTCTTGAAGTTCTAGCCAGAGCAATCAGACAACAAAAAGGAGATCAAGGATACAGATCGGAAAAGAAGAAGTCAAAATATCACTATTTGCAGATGATATGATAGTATATTTAAGTGACGCCAAAAGTTCCACCAGAGAACTACTAAAGCTGATAAACAACTTCAGCAAAGTGGCTGGGTATAAAATTAACTCAAATAAATCAGTAGCCTTCCTCTACACAAAAGAGAAACAAGCCGAGAAAGAAATTAGGGAAACGACACCCTTCATAATAGACCCAAATAATATAAAATACCTCGTGTGACTTTAACCAAGCAAGTAAAAGATCTGTACAATAAGAACTTCAAGACACTGAAGAAAGAAATTGAAGAAGACCTCAGAAGGTGGAAAGATCTCCCATGCTCATGGATTGGCAGGATTAATATAGTAAAAATGGCCATTTTACCAAAAGCGATCTACAGATTCAATGCAATCCCCATCAAAATACCAATCCAATTCTTCAAAGAGTTAGACAGAACAATTTGCAAATTCATCTGGAATAACAAAAAACCCAGGATAGCTAAAACTATCCTCAACAATAAAAAAGGACTTCAGGGGAATCACTATCCCTGAACTCAAGCAGTATTACAGAGCAATAGTGATAAAAACTGCATGGTATTGGTACAGAGACAGACAGATAGACCAATGGTACAGAATTGAAGACCCAGAAATGAATCCACACACCTATGGTCACTTGATTTTTGACAAAGGAGCCAAATCCATCCAATGGAAAAAAGATAGCATTTTCAGCAAATGGTGCTGGTTCAACTGGAGGTCAACATGTAGAAGAATGCAGATCGATCCATGCTTATCACCCTGTACAAAGCTTAAGTCCAAGTGGATCAAGGACCTCCACATCAAACCAGACACACTCAAACTAATAGAAGAAAAACTAGGGAAGCATCTGGAACACATGGGCACTGGAAAAATTTCCTGAACAAAACACCAATGGCTTATGCTCTAAGATCAAGAATAAACAAATGGGATCTCATAAAACTGCAAAGCTTCTGTAAGGCAAAGGACACTGTGGTTAGGACAAAACGGCAACCAACAGATTGGGAAAAGATCTTTACCAATCCTACAACAGATAGAGGGCTTATATCCAAAATATACAAAGAACTGAAGAAGTTAGACAGAAAGGAGACAAATAACCCTATTAAAAAAAGGGGGTTCAGAGCTAAACAGAGAATTCACAGCTGAGGAATGCCGAATGGCTGAGAAACACCTAAAAGAAATGTTCAACATCGTTAGTCATAAGGAAATGCAAATCAAAACAACCCTGAGATTTCACCTCACACCAGTGAGAATGGCTAAGATCAAAACTCAGGTGACAGCAAATGCTGGCGAGGGATGTGGAGAAAGGGAACACTCCTCCATTGTTGGTGGGGTTGCAGACTGCTACAACCATTCTGGAAATCAGTCTGGAGGTTCCTCAGAAAATTGGACATTGAACTGCCTGAGGATCCAGCTATACCTCTCCTGGGCATATACCCAAAAGATGCCCCAACATATAAAAAAAGACACGTGCTCCACTATGTTCATTGCAGCCTTATTTATAATAGCCAGAAGCTGGAAAGAACCCAGATGCCCTTCAACAGAGGAATGGATACAGAAAATGTGGTACATCTACACAATGGAATATTACTCAGCTATCAAAAACAATGACTTTATGAAATTCGTAGGCATATGGTTGGAACTGGAAAATATCATCCTGAGTGAGCTAACCCAATCACAGAAAGACATACATGGTATGTACTCATTGATAAGTGGCTATTAGCCCAAATGCTTGAGTTACCCTAGATGCCTAGAACAAATGAAACTCAAGACGGATGATCAAAATGTGAGTGCAGATCGCTCCATGAGAGACACAGCCAGAATACAGCAAATACAGAGGCGTATGCCAGCAGGAAACCACTGAACTGAGAATGGGACCCCTGTTGAAGGAATCAGAGAAAGAACTGGAAGAGCTTGAAGGAGCTCGAGACCCCATATGTACAGCAATGCCAACCAACCAGAGCTTCCAGGGACTAAGCCACTACCCAAAGACTATACATGGACTGACCCTGGACTCTGACCTCGTAGGTTGCAATGAATATCCTAGTAAGAGCACCAGTGGAAGGGGAAGCCCTGGGTCCTGCTAAGACTGAACCCCTAGTGAACTAGACTGTTGGGGAGAGGGCAGCAAGGGGGGGAGGTTGGGAGGAACACCCATAAGGAAGGGGAGGGGAGGGGATGTTTGCCGGAAACCGGGAAAGGGAATAACATTGAAATGTATATAAGAAATACTCAAGTTAATAAAAAAAAAAAAAAAAAAAAAAAAAAAAGTGTCTGTCCTGAATAGCACTCACAGCTATGTCAGTATTTTTACAAATATTATATTTCTAAAACTTCTATACACATTGTCAAAAACATAAAAATTCAAATCAGCAAAAAAGAGAGTGAAGTCCATACTCGTTTGTTTGTTTGCTTGTTTGTTTTGCATTATTTTGCTTAATTTTAAAGGTATTTTGTTTGCTTGCTTTTGAGATTATAATTTAATTATGTTTCTCTCTTTCTTTTCCTCCCTCCAAGTCTTCCCATAATCCTCTCCCCATTCTCCTTCCAATGCATGACCCCTTCTTTTCCTTAATGGTTGTTACATTCATATATACATATGCATATACACACATATTTTTCTGAATATACGTATAAATTTCTAACTATAGAATGTTGAGACCATATGATGTTACTTCTATGTATGTTTTAGGACTGACTTTTAGGCACCAGACAACCAACAGGTGTTCTCTTCCCTTGGGAAGACTATCTCTCCTGTTGCAAGGAAAATATAAGAGAATAAAGGAGAAAGGTAAAAATAACAATATGGATGTCTCAATGAGCCAAAGGAATCAAAATATTATTTACAAAATATAGTTAATTGTGCAATTAGTTGTATAAATAAACAAATAGTCTTAATGAACTTTCTTTCCCTTGGCTGATGATGCCTCCTCTGAGATCCAAAGATCACCTGACAAAACGCCAATACCAGACATGAGAAACCTTCTTTTGAATTGTTATCTGGAGCCTTCTAAGAGACTCCCAAAATGTACAATCTATTACTGTTGTCCTTGGTTACTCCGAACCCCAGAATTGGGAGCTAAGTTCTTATTGGTGAAGACATCATGCATTTCAGACTCAGGACCCAGAGACCCCAGAGCTATAACTAATCTCAATGGCCCCTCACTGAAGACTGGCATTCATGGTTTTAAAAGGCACCCTTTAAGCTTCCAAAGAAGGGAAGCAACCAATAGATGCAGTAGTAGCATTCATATCTTTGCAGTAACCAACAGATCTCTAATTGGGCTTCAAACCTACCCAATAAAGAATGATGCCATGCCAGGTACTGCAAACTTAGCTAACTACTAATGAAATAATGATTATAAATATACATGGAAATGTACCACTAATTTACTAAACCAGCCTAATCCTTAACAACAGTCTATAAAGATCTGTCCTTATACCAACAAATAAGTGTAGTCTTCACCCCTCATCAAGGAAACTTGTCTTTGCAACAGACAGATAATGCTACAGAAAACCCAACCAGTCAAAATGCAGACTCATAGAGCCCAATCCCAGTGCATACATCTAAAAAACATTCCCATTTTTTTTATTTTGTTTTATTTTTAATTACATATGTGTACACATATGTATGAGTATGCCCTGAGAGATAAGAAGAGAGCATCAGGATCCCTCGAGCTGGAGTTACAAGTATTCATAAGCCAACCAATGTGGGTGTTAGGGAAACCATTCGAAATCAGTTCACTTTCTTAAAGGGTGAGCTATCATCTATCCATCCTCACATTTAAGCATTTCATTCTCTTGTATTGCCTATGCTAGCTTATACACAAACCTAATTACTCTTTTCACCACTTAAAAATACATTACTCTATTCGTTTTGCAAATATGTTTTCAGAGAGTTTTCAGAGAATATTTTAGTTCTTAAGCTGGGTGTGTAGATTAAAGGTGATGGTATCTGGCTTCTTAACCCATTCTAGTAAGAGAAAAATAGATCAGAATAACAGATGTTTTATAAATAAAGTGTCCAAGGATTGATATTCAGAATTATTGATACATTTATAGTGATACATCAATATATTTGTGGAAGCCTGGCAAATCTATGTTGTTGAGAATATGAAGGTAGGAAAAATTATCTTTAGAAGTTCTGGTAGATGAATAAGACACAGGAACCACCAAGTTTCAACCACTACAGTTGTTTTTCTTTGACAATCTGGGTTAGGTGGAATTTGAAATTGTTCAGTCAAGCACTAATTTGCATATTGCTGAGCAAGTGCTTATAGAAATGATTAATAGTAATAGTCATTCGGCTTTATGTAAAAAACATTATCCACATAATTTGCTGGATCTAAGCGAGGCAAGTGATCCCATGTTTGAAAAGTCTTAAGAACATAATTGATGCTTTCCAAAAGAACAAACTTTTGTAGAGCACAGCTGTAGAGATCTGTAAGTTCTAGCCTGCCCTTTCTGACAGCTGTATCACAGGCTCACACTTGTCAAGCCAGCCTCATCATGTACACCAGCACCTTGTAATAAATCTACTAATACAGACGACTTTTGTTTCTGTACATCAGGGTAAACACTGACACACACAAAACAGTTACTGAATATTTAAGTACACCAGCTCTGCTGTGGATGCCAGAAACATGCCATTCCTACTTCTACTATATTGATAAGAACACCAAGACATAGTCACATGCTTCCACAGCTACACACCTCATCATAATAAGAATTCATTTGAGTAGAGGAAGGCTACTGATTTGTTTGAATTAATTTTATATGCAGCCACTTTGCTGAAGTTATTTGCTGAAGTTCTCTGGTGGAATTTTTGGAGTCACTTAAGTATATCATCTACAAATAGTGACATTTTGACCTCTTCCTTTCCAATTTGTATCCCTTTGACCTCCTTTTGTTGTCTGATTGCTCTGGCTAGGACTTCCAGTACTTTATTGAATGGGTAAGGAAAGAGTGGGCAGCCTTGTCTAGTCCCTGATTTTAGTGGAATTGCTTCAAGTTTCTCTCCATTTAGTTTGATGTTGGCTACTAGTTTGCTGTATATTACTTTTATTATGTTTAGGTATGGGCCTTGAATTCCTGATCTTTCCAAGACTTTTAACATGAAGGGATGTTGAATTTTGTCAAATGCTTTCTCAGCATCAAATGAGAAAATCATGTGATTTTTTTTTCTTTGAGTTTGTTTACATAGTGGATTACGTTGATGGATTTCCATATATTGAACCATCCCTGTATCCCTGGAATGAAGCCTACTTGATAATGATGGATGATTGTTTTGATGTGTTCTTGGATTCAGTTTGTGAGAATTTTTTTGAGTATTTTTGTGTCGATATTTATAAGGGAAATTGATCTGAAGTTTTCTTTCTTTGTTGGGCCTTTGTGTGGTTTAGGTATAAGAGTAATTATGTCTTCATAGAAGGAATTGAGTAGTGTTCCTTCTTTTTCTATTTTGTGGAACATTTTGAAGAGTACTGGTATTAGGTCTTCTATGAAGTTCTAATAGAATTCTACACTAAACTCAAATAAATCAATAGCTTTCCTATACTCAAAGGATAAAAAGCTGAGAAAGAAATTGAGGAAACGACACCCTTCACAATAGTACTGAATAATATAAAATATCTTGGCGTGACTTTAACCAAGCAAGTGAATGATCTGTATGACAAGAACTTCAAGTCTCTGAAGAAAGAAATTGAAGATCTCAGAAGATGGGAAGATCTTCCATGCTCATGGATTAGCAGGATTAATATTGTAAAAATGGCCATCTTGCCAAAAGCAATTTACAGATTCAATGCAATTCTAATCAACTCAATTCCAACTCAATAATTCATAGAGTTAGAAAAAGCAATTTGCAAATTTATTTAGAATAACAAAAAACCCAGAATAGCAAGAACTATCTCAACAATAAAAGACCTTTTGGGAGAATCACCATCTATGACCTCCAGCTACATTACAGAGCAATAGTGATTTTAAAAAAAAAACTGTATGGTATTGGTACAGACACAGGAAGGTAGATCAATGGAATAGAATTGAAGATCCAGAAATGAACCCACACACCTGTGGTCACTTGATCTTTGACAAAGGAGCTAAAACCATCCAGTGGGGAAAAAGGTAGCATTTTCAACAAATGGTGCTGGTTCACCTGGTGGTCAACATGTGGAAGAATGCAAATTGATCCATTCTTATTACCCTATATAAAGCTAAGTCCAAGTGAATCAAGGACTTCTACACCAAACCAGATACATTCAAACTAATAGAAGAAAAAGTGGGGAGAGCCTCAGACACATGGGCACTGGGGAAATTTTCCTGAACAGAACACCAATGGCTTATGCTCTAAGATAATCGACAAAAGGAACCTCATAAAATTGCAAATTTATGTCCTTATAGAAGGACAAAGGACACTGTTAATAGGCAAAGGACACTGTTAATAGGACAAAACGGCAACCAACAGATTGGGAAAAGATCTTCACCAATCCTACATCTGTAGAGGAGGGCTAATATCCAATAAATAGAAAGAACTCAAGAAGTTAGACTCCAGAGAATCAAATAACCTTTTCTTAAAATGAGGTACAGAGCTAAACAAAAAATTCTCAGCTGAGGAATACTGAATGGCTGAAAAGTACCTAAAGAAATGTTCAACATCCTTAGTCATCAGGGAAATTCAAATCAAAACAGCCCCAAGATTCCACCTCACAGCAGTCAGAATGGCTGAGATAAAAAAAAAAAAACTCAAGTGACAATAGCTGCTGGTGAGGATGTGGAAAAAGAGGAACACTCCTCCATTGTTGGTGGGATTGCAAGCTGGTACAACAACTCTGGAAATCAGTCTGGAGGTTCCTTAGAAAACTGGATATAGTACTAACTGAGGACCCAGTTATACCACTCCTGGGCATATACCCAAATTATGCTCCAACATATAACAAGGACATATGCTCCACTATGTTCATAGCAGCAGAAAAGAACCCAGATGACCTTCAACAGAGGAATGGATACAGAAAATGTAGTACATTTACACAACAGAGTACTACTCAGCTATTAAAAACAATGACTTCATGAAATTCTTAGGCAAATGGATGAAACTAGAAAATATCATCTGAGTGAGGTAACCTAATCACAAAACAAAAACAAAAACAAAAACAACAACAACACATGGTATGCACTCACTAATAAATGGATATTAGCCCTAGCTTGGATTGACCCTTCAAAGAGATGACTGATAATATGGTGGCATATGCAAAATAAGAAATCCTTTTAGTATTTGACATAATCTCAGGTGTCTCTGGAATTTACAAGTTAAGATACACAGTGTGACATGACACTAGCTTGGTATGGAGAAACCCATTTGGGATGTCTAGTAAAGCACATGATACATCTATGCAAGTGATATCTTTGAAAAGGTACATGCAGCTAATCGAGATGCCTTTAATACCAGCATTCAGGAGAGAAAGGCAAGTGGATATCCATGAATTTGAGGCCAGTCTGGTGTATATAGCTAGTTGCAGGGCAGCCACGGATACACAGTGAGAGCTTATCTTGACAGGGGTGGGGTTGCGGGGAGAAAGACAGAGAGAGAGAGGGAGAAGGAGAGGGGGAGGGAGAGGGGGAGGGAGAGAGAGACAGAGACAGAGACAGAGACAGAGAGACAGAGACAGAGAGACAGAGAGAGAACCGGCAGACAGGGAGGGACAGAGGGATAGAGGAAAGGAGGGAAGGAGGGAGGGAAGAAGGAGGGAAAGGAAGAACGAAGGAAGAGAGGGAGGGAGGACTTTTTCTTATTTGCTTTCCTCCTTTGGAAGTTCGTATAACTATTTCTCGTATCATAAAATTTAAGTTCTCAGGGAGGAAACTTTCGGGTCCCATCTAGCTCTGGTCCTCTGGACTCCATTTCTGAAGTAGATGTGGTTCCCAGCGATAGGACCTAACTTTCCAATTCTGAGGGCAGCAAAGGACAATAGCAGTAGCCTATGATGTTTGGAGTCTCTTGGGAAATTCTAATAACTCAAAAGAGAGTTTTCATGCCTGGCATTAGGATTTTTTGTTAGACCCTTGATGAATCAATGTTTTATTTACACATTCATATGTATGTATATATATATATATATGTATATATGTATGTATATATGTGTATATATGTATATATGTGTGTGTATATATGTATATATATGTATATGTATGTATATGTGTATATATACACATATATATAAAATACCGAGCACCTCCATATTTCAGTTTCTGTGCTATCTGTTTTATTTGTGCTCTTCCTATTTTTTCTAGTGTCTCTTTCAAACCACTTTTCTCTGCTGAGTTGAAATATATGCTCCCTCCTATAATTCTGATCATTTAAAACATTTCATCTTTACTCTATACACAATATTTGTATTTGATCAGTTATAATGTGTCTGTGTGTTAATTAGAAAAGATGATCATATACTTTCTTCAGTAATGTAAACATCAGAATAATAGAGTGAAAATATGGTTAAATTCAACTTTACTAGTGGTGAAATTAAGCGCTGAAACAATGAAGTATTTTTTTACTTACTAAATAAGCAATTATAAAATATTAATACTGGGCTAAGTATAGGCACGCTGATACACTCACACTCTGGAGAATGAGAAACCTGTGAACAGCTACCTCAACAAAAAGAATGATTCTCCATTCCAGAGTAGCCTTTACTTGCCAACAATTCTTCAGTAAGATGTAGGGCCTCAGATTTACCTGCTCTTTTTTTTTCCATTGGATATTTTGTGTATCCAATACATTTCAAATGTTATCCCCTTTCCCGGTTCCCCCCTCTCCCATTCCCCATCTCCTGCTTTTATGAGGGTGCTTCCCCTCCCATCCACCCACTCCTACCTCACCGCCCTGACATTCCCTTATACTGGTGCATCAGCCTTCACTGGACCAAGGGTTTCTCCTCCTATTGATGCCAAACAATGCCATCCTCAGCTACGTATGTGGTTGGAGACATAGGTCCCTCTTTGGTTGGTGGTTTAGTCCCTGGGAGTCTGAGGGGTCTGATTGGTTGATATTGTCATTCTTCCTGTGGCGTTGCAGCTCCTTCAGTCCTTTCTCTAACTCATCCATTGGGGTCCCCATGCCCAGTCTAATGGTTAGCTGTGAGCATCCACCTCTGTATTTGTCAGGCTCTGGCAGAGCCTCTCAGGAGACATTCATATCAGGCTCCTGTCACCAAGCACTTCTTGGTATCAGTAATAGTGGCTGGGTTTGGTGGCTTTATATGGGAAGGATCCCCAGGTGAGGCAGTCTCTGGACGGCCTTTCCTTCAGTCTCTGCTCTAAACTTTGTCCCTGTATTTTCTTTTGACAGGAGCAATTCTGGGTTAAAATTTGGAGATGAGTGGGTGGCACCATCCCCCTAGGTGGCACCATGCCCCGATCTGGGGCCTCACCTAATCTCTAGATATGGTCTGTACAGGTTCTCCCTCCCCTTTGTTGTGTATTTCAGCTAATCTCATCCCTGTTGGGTTCTGGTAGCCTCTTCCTTTCCTAGCATCTGGGACTTGCTGGTGGCTGCCCCCAGGTCCCCATCTCCCACTACTACACACCTCGGTTCAAATTCCTGTCTGTCTGTATTTCATCCCTGTCTCCACTCATACCTGCTCTTTTTTACTCTCTAACCAAAGCACAGAGATCTTTACAGCCATACGCTTTCCCACGGTTGTCTTATTGTATCAGAGCTTGAGCATTTAGTGTCCCAGGATTTCTAGACAAACACATTTTCTTTCTCTATTGCTAGCAATGTTTTTGTGAATAACAACCATATGCTGTTGAAAATTAAAAAATGTGGCAAATGACAGGACCGGAAAGACAATCTTCAATTAATATCAAACATTATCTCAAAGTAGACACATTCATTCAAGGAACATTGGCTTCTGTTCATCAAAATTTGGGGCATACTCATATACCTCTATCAGCACACAGTGTCTAAACTGTTACCATCAGAAATATTTAAAATGTACACAAGCGATTGAAGAATGCTCATGACAGTATCATTTGTAATTGTAAGAGGTTGTAAACATAATTACAGTACAGATTTGTAACATAACCATTGTGTATCTGTTCAATAAAGCACCTAGAAACTACTAAAATGAGGCTTTCGAAAGATACACAATCACAAGGGACTATTCGTACAAGTGGTTTCTTGTAAGCATTAAAACATGCTATAGTTTGAAAAATAACTCATGTATATGCACATTTTATTATTGTTCATATTCAAATAATAGTATTATCATTACTTTTTATTTTCTTCTTATATCAGCTTTTCACATGTTTTTGAGGCAACATTCCATTTTATACACACTTTAATGAAAATATATTTACATTGCTTTCCCCATTTCCTTCCCCCAGGATCCTCCCAACTCCCTTCCCTACAACTCATTCCATCTTCCTCCTTCACTCTCGCACATATATTTGGATATATGAATGCATGAATGTGTAACTACAGCGTACGCGTCTGTCTTTGTTCTCTGTATGTATGTGATTTCATGGCTGGCATCTTCTCGCTGGATAAACAATTAGGAGACTCACCCTAGGAGAGGCAAATTCTCCTTTTTATAGTCACTAACTCCTTGTCTAGGGAGTTGGATCTAAAAATCCAATGTCACTTGAATAACACTTAGAAAGTAGGAATTTTTAGGGATTGGATTGAATCTGTACATTGATTTTTGTAAGAAATCCAGTTTCATAATGTTAATTTTTTCCCAATGGATGAGTGCGGTAGATCTTCAGTCTTCTAACATTTTCTTTGTTTTTCCCCCTTGGGTGTTTTAAAGTTCTCATTGTAGAGGCCTCTCTTTTTAACTTGGTTAGACACATCCCCAATTACCTTTTTTAAGTATATGAGGAGTATATCGTGAAGAGGATTGTTTATTTCTTAGTACATTTGTCATTGGCCTGTAGAAAGGATACTGTTCTTTTATGTTAACTTTGTATCCTACCAATTAGACAAACGCATTTATTAGAGCTGAGAGTTTCCTTGTGCTGATTGGTCGAAGCGCAGAGAACAAGTGATTTGGGTGCTCAGCCCCAGCTGGTTCCACTACAGCACAGTACTTGTAGCTAAGGCTCTGACAACGTCTCAGAAGATGGCGCAAAAGAATTGTGAGAGCCAAGGACCAGGAAAGCTGCCATAACATTCTATCTCCTATAGGGGGAGCTTCATCCATGAAACCTCAACAACTTAATACCTTATGAAAAACAGCAGTAATTAAAACTCTAAAGACAACTGTCCACAGACAGGTGGATTCGTCTCAAAATTCTAGCAGACTGTTAAAGAAACACTAATGCCAATAATCTTTAAATTACTCCACAAAACAGAAGCTGGAGGAATATTTCCTAATTCTTTTTATGAAGCTACTACAAACCTGATACAAAAAACACACACACACACACACACACACACACACACACACACACACACACACACACACATATACACACACACACATACACACACACACACACACATATACACACACACACATACACACACACACACACACACACACACACACACACACACACACACACACACACACACACACACACACACACACACACACATACACACACATACACACACATACACACACACACACACACACACACACACACACACACACACACACACACACACACACACACACACACACACACACACACACACACACACACACACACACACACACACACACACACACACACACACACACACCACACACACACACACACACACACACACACACACACACACACACACACACACACACACACACACACACACACACACAAAGACTCAATAAAATAAAATTATAAACCAATATACTTTTAAAAAATTCCAAATTGCAAGCTAAATTCAAAAACACATCAAAAATACTCTCCACTATGATCAAGTTGGCTTTATCCCAGAGATGCAGAAATGATTGAACATTTATAAATCAATAATTGTAACTCATCACTGACTAAAAGGCAAAAACCACACGATCAATACAATAGATGCATAAAGGACGTTTGGCAAAACTCCTAAGGAGACCAGGGGAAAGGGGACAAACCTCAACCTAATAAAGGCAAGTCCACAGCCAACATATTCATAAATGGACAGATACTCAAAAGCATTTTCACTAAAATCTGAAACTAATTCAAAGATGTCTACTCTCTACCTATTCAATATATTCAATAGAGGTTTTCAAAGTGTTAGCTAGGGGATTAAAATGGCTGAGGAGACTAAGGGCATAAAAATAAGAAAGGAAGAATCCAAAGCATCCTTATTTGTAGGTGGCATGAGGTCATACCATAAAAGACTTGAAAATCTCCACCAGGAGACACTATCAGCAAATCAGTGGGACACGAAACTACCATGCAAATTTCAGCAGCCATCCAGAGAGGAAGTGCAAACTTGTATAGCCACAATGGAAATCAGTGTGGTGGCTCCTCAGGAAACTGGGAATGGATCTACCTTAAAGCCTAGCTATACTACTCCTGGACATAAAACCAATATCCGTGTTCTTTGCTTCTCTGCTTACAATAGGGATGAGCTGTAAAGACCCTAGATGTCTGTTGACTAATGAATGGGTAGGGAAAGTGTAGTACATTTACACAATGGAACATTACCCAGCTGTTAAGAAGCAGAAGTTTATAAAATGCACAAGTAAATAGAAGCAAATCATCCTGAATGAGGAAAACTGGACACAAAAATAAATGCATTGTCTGTTTTGCTTCTATGTACACGTTAGCTTTTAAGCTTCAGATAAGTTTGCTTCATATCTATAGAGGTGAGGCAACCTGTAAGTTACTGGAGAAAGGGAGGAATCTTCCAAGGAATGGAAATAGAATATAGGATTATAAATAAATAAAGTGGAAACTATAACTGAAATTTAACTTGGAACAATGGGAAGTGACAACAAACCATAATGGCCTTTGGAAAAGTCACATGGAAACCTATTACTGTATCAGCTTCCTAAAAGGTATGCATATATGAAAGAAAACTAAATCCTGTCACCATGCACATAGGAGAGGGGCAGTGCCCTAATTAAACTACAGTTATCTGTAGGTATGTGGAATTATGTCTGGGTCTTCAATTCTATTCTATTGATCAATGCATAATATTACTACAGCTCTGCAATGCAACTTGAAATCTTAGATGGTGATAACCTCTAGCAGTTTTTTAATTATTTAGAATTGTTTTAGTTATCCTGAGTTTTTATGTTTCCATTAGGAGTTGAAGATCATTTGGTTTTCTCTATTATTTATTTATTCACTTTATATCCCAATCACTGTCCCACTCCTTGTTCCCCCTCACACAGTCATTCCCCCAACCCCACTCCCCTTCTCCTCTGAAAGAGTGGAGCTCCCTGCTCCCCAGGTATCCTCAAACCCTGGCACATCAAGTCTCTGTAGGGATAGGCACATCCTCAGTTTATGTGAAGAATCACGTTGGAATTTTGATGGGCATTATATGCTGGGATTGTTGTATTCATTCTTTCTGAGTGTAGTTAACATCCTCTTCAGACTGCTCAAAAGTGTTTCTTCTACTGCCTTCTGTAGCGCTGGATTAGTGGACAGAAAATCATTCTTATTATGATGTTTTTCTTTCATTCATTATGACTGATACTTTTGCAAGTTATGGTAGTCTGGCTGCTGTCTGTGAGCTCTCAGAACTTGTAGAGCATCTAACCAGGTCCTTCTGGATTTTAAAGTCCACATTAAAAAAAAATCAGGTGTTGTTATTTAATGGGCCTGTTGTTATATATGACTTGGTCCTTTTTCTTTGAAGATTTTAATATCCTTTCTCTATTCTGCACATTAAGTGTTTTGATTTTCTGACATGGAAAATTTATGTGCTAGTCTTTTTACTTTGTGTTCTCTATGACTCATATTTTCTTCTTCTTCTTCTTCTTCTTCTTCTTCTTCTTCTTCTTCTTCTTCTTCTTCTTTTCTCTCTCTCTCTCTGTCTCTCTGTCTCTGTCTCTGTCTCTCTCTCTCTCTGTCTCTCTCTCTCTCTCTCTCTCTCTCTCTCTCTCTCTCTGTCTCTCCCTCTCTCAGGTTAGGATATTTTTCTTCTATGCCTTTGATAAAAAAAACTGGGGGTGGGGTTGGGGATTTAGCTCAGCGGTAGAGTGCTTGCCTAGCAACTGCAAGGCCCTGGGTTCGGTCCCCAGCTCTGAAAAAAAGAAAAAAAAAAGAACTGGGGGTATGGGTAATTGACTTCTTCATAATGTCCCAGGTTTGGGGGATGCTTTATGCCTGGATCATTTTAGAACTAACATTTTCTTTAATGATATTTCCATTTTCCTACCTTATCGTCAATACCTGAAGTTCTCTCTCTCATGTCTGTTAGTCTATTCTTGAGGTTTACCTCTGACATTTCTGTTTGACATCCTGAGATTTTAATTAATTTTATTTGTTTTTATTTTCTTTTTTATTAAATTTATTTATTTCCTTTACAACCCAATATCAGCCCTTCCTCTCCTCCAAGTATGCCCTCATGTAAGTTCTCCCTAGATTCCCCATTTCCTTTCTCTTTTGAGAAGGGAAAGCTCCCCTCTGGGTATCAAACACACACACACACACACACACACACACACACACACACACACACACCAAGTTGCTGTTGATTAAGTACCTCCTCTTCCACTGAGGCTAGACAAGGTGGTCCATTTAGGGGCACAGGATCCACAGGGAGGCAAGGAGGCAACAGGCTCATCAATAGCCTCTCCTTCCATTGTTTGGAGGACCCACATGAAGACCAATCTAATACAGGTGTGAAGGGGTCCTAGGTCCAGCCTGTGCTTGATTCTTGGCTGGGGATTCAGTCTCTGGGAGACCCCAAGGGTCTAGGTTAGTTGACTCTGTTGGTATTCTGTGGAGACCCTATCCTCTTCAGGTCCCTCAATCTTTCTCCGAACTCTTCGATAAGACTTGCCAAGCTCCATCTAATGTTTGCATCTCTTTCCATTGGCTGCTGTGTGGAGACTCCTGTGTGCAAGTGTAACAGAGTATCATTAATAGTGTCAGGGATGGGTTATTGCCCATGGGATCGGTGTCAATTTTTGGCAATCATTGGTTGTACCAGTTTGCAATCCCACCAGCAGTGGAGAAATGTTCCTCTTTCTCCACATCTAGGCCAGCATCTGCTGTCGCCTGAGTTTTTTATCTTACCCACTCTGATGGGTATAAGGTAGAAACTCAGCCCTCTGTTAGATGTAGGGTTAGTGAAGACCTTTTCCTAATCTATAGGCTATCGTTTTGTCCTGATGATTAATTTTCACACACTGAACCCCTGCCTCTTTGGAATGAAGCATGGTCACGGTGGATTATGTCATTGATGTGTTCTTGAATTTGGTTTGTGAATATGTTATTGAGTAATTTTGCATCAATGTTCATAAAGGAAATTAGTGGGAAATTCTCTCTTTGTTGAGTCTTTGTGTACTTTAGATACCAAGATGACTGTGGCCTCTGAGAATGAGTTTAGCAGAGTTCCTTCTGTTTCTATTTATGGATTTTCTTTAATGATTCTACTTCTTTGTTAAGTTCTACTTTACAATCTTGTTCTTGCGATAGTCTTTTCAATATCATCAAATGCATTAGAAAGCTATTTTCTCATACCTGTTGCCCTGTGTCCCTCAACATATAACTCCTAAAGTCTGTTGCCTCCAAATCCAGAGTCCTTTATTTGGTTCATACAATATTTGAAAAGGTACATAGCATAAACAATGACCTATCCATACCCCTCTTGGGTGTTTACCAAAAACAAATACCAGGTCAACACTTGACAAAAATACTTACACATCAATGGCTATGCAACACTCTTCATAATAACCGAGTTATAAAACGAACCTAGAAATTTAACAACTAAAGAATAAATAAAATGTGGTATGTACATAAAAAAAGAACTCATGCGGCCATAAAGAATGAAGTTGCGTCATTTTGGAGAAAAATGGACTAAGTGACTAAAGCCAGTCTGAATGAGACCTATGTTTTATCTCATCTGTCCGTCTTCTAGAGTTTATACAGTTACTTAACATGGATAAATTAGGTGAAAATAGAATTAAATATTTACATAAGGAAAAAAGAATTAATGGAAATGAGAAGAGTATATAAAGAAAGTGTTTGTGGGGAAGGGAGTGGGTATATATGTCTAACATACAATATATACCCGAAGATTTCTTATTTTAAAAAGAATTTCCTGCAAATGGTGCATAATATCAAGGTTTTGGATGTGAGAGAGTTAATAAAGTATTTTATTGTCAGTTAATTGTTATACTTTTGTGATCTCAGGGTTAATGTAACATTTCACGAATACTTTCAGTCTTCAAGATTATACACATAGTGCATAGAGAAGTCTTTCACAGTCATAATTATTTCACAAATAAGAAAACTGGATCCCTGAGAAGGAATTTGACATGTTTTCTATCCCTCAAAATGTATGTCCTGAAATACACTGCCACTAAGTACAAGTTCTTTATTTGGTTTGTATATTTCTAGAAAGGTAACAAGAAAACATTTTAGCTCAAGAAATTATAACTACAGTAAACAGATGCTGACATTGCTTTTAGAAAGTATTTATAATAAAAAATATTGTGAACGATCCCAAAGCAAAAGGTAGGTAAGGGAAAGGGAAGGAAAAGGAAACCTGTGTTCAGCCTTACAGACGTGTGAATTACCTTCTCTATTACCAAGCAGTCTTTGAGCTTGTATTCTAAGGTTTGCATCGTTATAGATGTACATATCACAGAACAAATGCTTAAAAGGAAATAATCCACCCAAACAACAAGAATGGAGTCTGTCTTTAATCAGAAGCTAAAGTCAAGGCTCTTCATGTGCTTATGTGCACATAAGAGTCCATGACCTCTTAGTGACAAGCACTGAGTAATGTGCCCAAACACTCTATGGCATATCTAAGGCAGATCCAGCATCAGGGAAACTCCTTCATCACTGAGACTCCAAACACAGGAGCCAATCTTGAGTGAGGAGAATGAAAATCTTTGGCACACGCAAAAGCATGATGTTATCTATTTTGTTTCTGACTCGCAAAGATCGGGCACAATAGGAAAAGGGGGAAATTGTGTGATTACATTGATAGATCTATGGTGACTTTATGTAAAGCTGCCTTTAGGAGTATGTGTTATTGAAGAAAGGATATGTGTAACTTGCTTTCTCAAATCCTACTTCTAATGACGGTTCTGTTTGTTTGTTTGTTTGTTTGTTTGTTTGTTTTTTCCGGCTGAGGACGGAACCCAGGGCCATGCACTTGCTAGGCAAGTGCTCTACAACTGAGCTAAATCCCCAACCCCTCTAATGACGGTTCTTAAACACTTTAACCTCCCTTTTCACCAGAGGTAGTGGGAAAGAAAGGATATGGGGGAAATGGACCTGTTTAGAAATGGTCCTTTGGAGCAACTCCCATCTGTACTGACTGGAAATTGGCAGTCCAGTTCACAGGTCAGCAGCAGCAGCCCCCTCCACTCGCAGACATTTTACAGATATATCAGTGGTCTTGCTCAGTACAGTCAGGACAGCAAACATGAATCAGCAGCAGTGGCGCTACCCAGCAGAGACAGCCAGGCCTCGGCCTCAGCATGAGTCAGCAGGAGGGACCCAAAGGGACACCAGGAGAAGTTCTCCTCTGTGTCTGTCTCAGTGAAGCAAAGATCAGCGAAGAGTTGAGACTAACAAAAACTTAGCTATATAAGTAAGCCAAGTGCCCGGCCTCTTCCACTGTCTGTGGAGTTCTATTTATACTCGATCCAAACATCACGTGTCCTCCATGGGTCTTGTCTGAGCACTCATCTTGCCTCAGAATGTGTGTCTGCCTCAGCGGACATCACTCTGCCAATCAGACTGAGTTCTTGGAAGTGGCAAGAAGCTGAGGCAGACCACCAGATGGGTTTTGGTACCCTTCTGTATGGAGTCCAGAAAATTAGAGCTCAACTACACAATGTAAGACAGACCAATACCTGTGTGTCATTAGTGAAAAAGCCTTCATCACATGTGTTTTCATGTGCTTGCTTTAGCAGAACATCCTTTCTCCTGTGTCTGCTTCAGCCAAATATTCCTTCATGAGTCTGCCTTAGCAGTTCACCTGTGTCCACTTCAGGAAAACTCCCTTCATGTGTTTGGCCCCAGCAAAACACCATCCAACACAACTGACTTTCTAAAGGACCTTTAAGTTTCCACTTCAGATATGTTTCTCCTTTTGCCTCTGCACATCTGAGCATTTATGTAAGTAAGGACATAATGTTACTGTCCCAACAAAGTCACAAATTATGTCCTTCATCTGCATCAGTTTGATTGTTCTGACTTCTGGCTTCCCTCAAGGTAAGATCTATAAATCTGACAGAAAATAAACTTATAATACAAATTGATATTTTGTTTTTTAAAAGATTTATCTTTCTTTGAAATATCACTTTTAAAAGAAAGGGAGCTAACATTTTAATACACTAGGATAATATAATTGGTATATCATTGATGTTATTTCATTTATTCTTTCATTCAAAAAAGTTATAGAAGTCCCTGCTGTGCATAGCATTGGGTACAGTGGAGATTCACAGTTTCTGTAACCTTCGATCTCGTGATAATTTCATCAAGTCAGAATGCTTCTCCTGCATGAGAAAGGAACTTCTCCATCCCACTCTGAGTAATAATTTTAATCACAGTTCTTTGTGTTGCTATGCAACTCGCCACCACAATGTGAACAGAAAGCCATGTCAAAATGGAGACTGTCTCCTCTCGTGCTCTACGCAGAAATAAATTCACTGCATGTCTGCAGTGTTTCACACCTACAGTTCTCATTTGAAAAGAAACACATGAAAGTCTGGGGACTTCACTCCTAGGGAAATCTAGCAGGAAAAAACTGGTGAAATCAAGGGCATGTGCATAGCAGAGGACAAAATCCAGCTTCCCCAGTGTCTCCAGAGACTGTTAATCAGAGTCCTGCTCTGAAAATGCCCACGCACCCGGGAATACTGCAATTAAGTCATTCTTCACTGTTTTCATCTTCTTATCTTCCATCAGCCCGAGTATCTATTCTAACGCCCTGGGACTGCATTTGTCAGAAAGATAAGCAACACTGTCATTCAGAGGGAGAATATGAGATATCGTTTTTAAAAATAATAAAGTAATAAATTTAAGAAAGCTGTTTTCCTCCTTCCAAAGACAGTATTATCCAAACATTGCTAAAACACACACATGCACTGCCAGAAGCAAAAGGAAGCTAAGTAAATTAGCCTTCTGACGATCTAGCAGACATTTCTAACTCAATGCGTTAGAGCTCTTTCTTCATTCGTGCATGCAACAAGCAAGTGTGTAAAATGTGTTTTACGTGGTAAAGTCTGCCTTCTCCAAACTTGAGAGGCAGACATTTTCTTCACTACTTAGGTAAAAAAAAAAAAAAATCACCAAAAAAACCAAAGCCTATGTATGAAAGCAGAGGATCAGTTGAAACTAATTAACATAAAATAGAGTAAAGACATTTTTTGTTTGTTTTCAAAGACTTTTCTACACAAAAGTTACACCTTCTCAGGAACAAATATTCAAAATTCTTGCCCTGAAAATTTAAGCCAACACTCTGGTTTCTACCAGTGACTGCCTGTACACCAAACCCCAACCCTGGTTTTTCAAATAAATATTTCCTTAAGCTCGTTGTCTGGAAATAGATTTAACCATATCCTTAACTAGAAGCCCCAGTGAGAAATAAAACACGCAAAGCCATGCATCGCTTCAATTCTACCTTAAGGTTCTAAGAAAAGGGGACTTGTTTGCACAGATTGATCTAAATCCTTCCCCTGATGCATAAAGCAAGTTAGAAATGCTCAGGAATAATGACTTAGCACAGTCAGTTTGCTGAGCCTTCTAAAATGTTCGTAAATTATCCATCTACGGTTTTAAATTTTATTCATAAACCTCGTTGTTAATTTTAAGGAGGGTTTTCTTAATTACTTTCCCTATAGCTGTCTAGCTTACTGCCCGAATCCCTTCTACTATAGTAGAATTTCTACAAGATCCTTTGAGGAAACATTTTTCCAGGTGCATTAAGCTAAATTGAAATAACAAAAGTGCATCATATGATAAAGAAATAGCTTAATTTCATTGTGTCTGTATTTTCAAATAAGTCATGAGAACTATGATGGCCAACTAGAAAATATTGCCAATAATAGAGAGTACAGAATGCAGTACAGTACAGTACAGTATAGACAACCCTGGATAATTCCCAGACTCGGTGTTATACAATACAGTCATCCTTCCTCTGATATAACTGAGAATCCAAAAGCAGCTGGTTGAAATTTCACTTCATTTTATGCCTTCTCCTTAGTCATCAGGGAAATGCAAATCAAAGCAACCCTGAGATCCCACCTCACACCACTCAGAATGGCTAAGATCAAAAACTCAGGTAACAACAGATGCTAGCGAGGATATGGAGAAAGAGGAACACTCCTCCATTGTTGGTGGGATTGCAAGCTGGTACAACCACTCTGGAAACCAGTCTGGAGGTTCCTCAGAAAATTGGATATTGCACTACCTGAGGACCCAGCTATACCATTCCTGGGCATATACCCAAAAGATTCTCCAACATACAACAAGGACACATGCTCCACTATGTTCATAGCAGACTTATTTATAATAGCCAGAAGCTGGAAAGAACCCAGATGTCCTTTAACAGAGGAATGGATACAGAAAATGTGGTATGTTTACACAATGGAGTACTACTCAGCTATCAAAAACAATGACTTCATGAAATTCATAGGCAAATGGATGGAACTAGAAAATATCATCCTGAGTGAGGTAACTCAATCACAGAAAAAAAAAAAACACACACATGGTATGTACTCACTAATAAGTGGATATTAGCCCAAACGCTCAGATTACCCAAGATACAATCCACAAGAAGCTCAAGAAGAAGAAAGACAAAAGTGTGGATGCTTCGGTCCTTCTTACAAGGGGGATCAAAATGCTCACAGGAGAAACTACAGAGACAAAGTGTGGAGCAGAGACTGAAGGAAAGGCCATCCAAAGACTGCCTCACATGGAGATCCATCCCACACACAGTCACCAAACCCAGACACTATTGTGGATGCCGAGACGTTCAAGCTGACAGGAGCCTGATATAGCTGTCTCCTGAGAGGCTCTGCCAGAGCCTGACAAATACAGATGCTTGCAGCTAACCATTAGACTGAGGACGGGTCCCCAATGGAGGAGTTAGAGAAAAGACTAAAGGAGCTGAAGGGGTTTGTATCACTGTAGGAAGAACAATATCAACCAACCAGGCACCCCAGAGCTCCCAGGGACTAAACCACCAACCAAAGAGTACACAGAGGATGGGCCTTGTCGGGCATCAATGGGAGGAGAGGCCCTTGGTCCTGTGAAGGCTCAATGCCCCAGTGTAGGGGAATGCCAGGATGGGGAGGCAGGAGGGAAGGGGTGGGTTCGGGAGCACCTTCATGGAGGCAGGGGGTGGGAGATGGGATGGGGGATTTCCGGAGGGGAACCGGGAAGGGGGATAATATTTGAAATGTAGATAAAGAAAATATCCAATAAAAAGTGGGAAAAAATTAAAACTAGGATGGTCATATAAGAGAAAACATGTCATTTGTTTCTCTGAACCTTGTTTACTTTATCTAATATAGTGAATTCTAATTGCATCCATTTTTCTGTTATTTATCATAACCTTATTCTCTTGTATGACTGAATAAAATTCCTCTGTGTATGTATGTCACAAAAAATATTGGTTAAAAAGTACATATAAATATGGACTATAGAACATGAAACTTGTGAATTCATACATGCTTGCCACTAATAAAAAGTTCAATCATACATATTCTTGTTACAAGGCTATTCAAGGATAACTCGTTTTCTACTATCCTAGGTCCTGTATAAACTTGAATAAAATATTTTAATTAAAAAAATGAGCTCAGGGTTGGGCCACAGCCATCGTTTAAGTGGCGTTTTTGAATTAGAAGTTGAATCCATGTAAGCTAAGAGAAAGCAAAGCAGAAGGAATTTAACCCACTCACTAGGGACTCTGCAGGCAGTAAGAGCAAAAAAAAATACAGGTCAAACCAAAGAAGGGCGGGACATGATTCGATTATGAGACAGTCAGCAACTTTGTACAGATACCCTACAATGTCAGTTTAGGTCCTTCGGATAGAGGACATCACTGTCTGTTGTTGGACAAAAAGAGGGCAAAAGATAATTAGAATCTTATCTTTTAAGCATGCTCCAGTGGAAGGCCACAAATCCATGAATAGATGGGTAGCACAAATTGAACTTGGTGAGCAGAAAGAGAGAGCGAGAACACAAGTTTGGGTGATTAGGAGAAGGGGGTAGATCTCTGGGAAGTTGTAGGAGGGAATAATTATGGTCAAAACCACTGGACAAAGTTCTTTAAGAACTAAATAAAATTTATAATAGCACGTATTATGTGATTTAAGTGCTAATTTGCACTTCATAACTCGTTTAAATACTTAAATACTTAAATACTTTTCATCAGTAGCATCTTCTATGAAATCAGACAGAGGAGGAGAAAACTTGTTAGGCTTCTTTGGTTTTGTTTGTTTTTGTTTTCTTAACACTTTGGAACTGGTGATACTTAAAAATATAATTAATCTACAAATCTATTCATATCTCATTCGGCAAAACAAAATGAAAATGCATACAAACAAGCAATTTCTTCATGTAAAATCATGGAGACCTTAGTTATAGTAAATCTAAGAATCTAGGAGTTCTGACCTTATAATTTATGTAATAAAGAATGAACTAACATTGGTGTGGAAGCAGAGAATTGACCAGGATAAAGGTAGCTTTTTCTCAACTTCTTCTGGGCCTAGAATATTCTCTAGTACATGAAAATAATTTTCATAAGGTTGAGTTGTTCCTGAGTGAATTCTAATCTCTGGAAACAACTCAACGGAGAAAATAATTTCAGATTTGGCTCCAGGGGATATGGTTTTTATTTTAAGTCTCTGCTTCTTAAACTGCAGTATGGCCTTGGATAAATTACCTTAATTTCCAGAGCTTAAATTTTCTCATCTGTAAAATGAAGAAAAAAATAAATGTTCCTCTGGTCAGTTACTACGAGAATTAGTAAGATGTTCTGCTGTGCTCTTGCACGGTAGGATGCAATGGCGGTGTATCGAAAAAGTTTTCATGTTTTCAGTATAAAAGAATGATGAGTGAAGATACAGACATGTTTAGCCTAACTCAAACATAATGTGTACAAAAATACTACATTATATCCCAATAAGCCTTTAATATTTGTTTCTATGTTTGAGTTAAAGAATTTAAATTTTAAGAAAAGAATTAAAGGAAGGTTACAAGTGAGTAATAATTATGTCCATTGCAATTTAGCAGATTAATGTTGCAATTGATCTAATTGGGGCTCTTAAAATTAATGGCAAAACATGGAAACATGTAAGGATTGTAAGTGTCCAGTTTTTTATGTTAAGTTAGAGAATCAGTCATAATGGCGAGTATTATAGACTGATTTTATGAATCAATTGTAAGTCTTTTAAATAAAGTTGAGTATTTTAGTTGTTAGAATGTTAGGATTCCAGAAAATACTTAGTTCCCTGTTCTGGTAATGCAGCCTGCTCCATGTAACATGTCTTCACATTAGAACAACAAAAGTGTTCCTTCTTTAAACATAAAAGGGAAAGAAGGATAGAAGGAAGAGAAGAAGATAGGGAGGAGGGAGGGTACAAGGGAGGGAGGGAAGGAGAGAGGGAGGGAGGAAATTGAAACATTCATCATCACCAACACGTTGATCAGATATTGATACAGCAGTGATCAATCCAGTTAGAAACCGTATTCTATAAAAGAAATTGCCGGTATGTAGACTTGGGAAGACAAAGAAGGATGATCCAAACTTCCACAGTTCAAGGCTAGGCTTAGCAGAATAAGACCATGGAGAGAGAGAGAGAACAAATGAGAGAAAGCTAAATTCAGGAGTTATTGTGGAATAGGATCTGGGAAGATTGCAGGAGTCAGAACAGGAAGTTTGCTGTAAGGTTGTGTCTCCTAAAACTTTCAGAGAACCTATATCCATGAAGTCCGTCAATATGACTGTCTAAGCATGACCTGAAGAGAAGTGATACCTATGTTTCTTTTATCCCTAGAAAAGCCAAGGGAAGAAAAGCAGATCAAGAACTCTACTTTCGACATTGCAGCAGCAGTCAAAACCAAGCATGGCCCCACTAAAGAGTGGGCGAACACTTCAACCACCAACTTTTAAGAAAAATAAATACATCTTTATTTTTTTGTTGTGTTGAATCTTGCTTTCTTAAATGATACCATAAAACCTTAATGTTGTAATTGTTCCAGAGTTACCATCTCCCGTTAGTACATCAGTACAATGTCATCTCTGACCTTGTATGTGCTTACGTTCTTGTGCATTAAATAAATGTCATGAGATGAGTCATAGACCTCTTTCACTAAATCAATGTACTGTTAGCATAATACAGGCTTTGTCTCCTCACGATATCCATTACTGTAATCTTCTTTCTCCTGTTTCATTATTAAGAATTTTTTTAAGGCAATGGACTTTGTACACCCACAGTATTGGAAGCCAGGAAAAAAAAAAAAAAAGAACCTTCTGATGAACAGAATCATCAGCAGATGAAACACTGAAGCTTTTTCTAAGCTAGTCAAGTCTTGTTTTCCTGATTTGAAAACACTTCACTAGTCTAGAGGGATGTTTGACCTTTATTTCTTCCAGAAGAAAAAAATGCAAGGCTAATAATGTCCGGGAAAGCAATTGTCAGACACTTGACAAAGGAAAGAAACAAGCAGGAGGATGTGATGTCAGGGATCTGTCTGTGCTAATTTGAAAAATACTCCAGTGGCAACCATAATTGTAGCACGGTTCCTTACAGCCAGAGACACCTAACCTATGGCAGGGAGAGGCAGCAGGTGTCTGCAGAGGCTACCTTGAAGGTCGGTTCAAGTATCTGCTACATTTACCAACTTGAAACACCGTGTAAAAAGAATATTTTTTCCTCCATTTTTGTCCCTGCAGTTCCTTCAGACAGGAACAATTACGGGTCAGAGTTTTTGACTGGGGGATGGCAACCCTATCCCTCCACTTGATGCCCTGTCTTTCTATGAGTTCCCTCTCCCCACTGTAGGGCGTTTCATCTAAGGTCTCTCCCTTTGAGACCTGAGAGTCTCTCACCTCCCAGGTCTCTGGTACATTCTGGAGGGTCCCCCCACCTATTACCTTCCGAGGTTGCCTCTTTCCATTCTTTCTGCTGGGCCCCAGGGCTTCAGTCCTTTTAAATTTTCAACGAAGAGGCTATTTTTAAAAGAATTAAAAGGGGGCAGAAGATACCCAGAGTCCCACCTGCTGCCTGGCCCATCACAGCAGGAGCCACTGTGATGTGCAGGTGGGTGGTACAGAGGTGGGAGAGAAGGAAGCAGAATGATTTGAGCACTGTGGAGAGACATGGAACTGGAGATGTAGGGTGAGGAAAAACAGCCCAATGTGAGTGCCCTGAACTGCTACTATCTGGAGCTATGGTGAGGTCCCAGCCTGTGCAGTCACGGAGGACCATGTCTGGGCCTATGGCCATACAACAGCAGGGGGTCTATGTCATGTTAACACCAAAGGCCCTGTGGATGTCCCTGGTCTGGGCTGCCACCTAAGACCCTGTTGATGTCTAAGGGCTGTGAAAAGCTGCCCCTGCCCTTACTGACTGCAGCACTCAGGAGAGCAGACCCTGCACCTCATTGTGACATCACAGAAGAGCTGCCACATTCAGTTATGGATAAGGTAATGTAACCCCTGTGTCTCTACGTCTATATCATAACTCAAGGAAGCAGATAGGAAAGAGAGGTAGCCAAAAATTCTATTTATGTAGAGTTAAGATCAGAAGAAATAATCAAAAACAGTAACACACAAGAAATACCCATTATGTCCGAAGACTTACATTCTGCCAACAGGGGTTACTCTGTCACTCACAGAGCATTTTCCGTGAGATCCAGCGGCCTCTCCTCTTCTTCCCTTTGCGGCTCTAACAGGATGCATTCGCCATCCGGCACTAGCAAATTATTAGAATTGAAAGTTATATTTTTCACCTTACTATGAATGACTAACTTGGATTTGCATCACCCATTTTCCTAGTTCTTCAAACCCCTCTAAAAGCGAAAATGTGTTATTGAAAAGAGTCTTTCGTCATGATAATTCCAAGAAGAAAAACCAAATTCCAAAAATAAAATAAAAAAAAAAACCGAAGCAGCGATAGATACTAGGACAGAACAACAGTTTCAGACACAGAGCATATTCCCCTTGTAGGCAATGAAAGAAGAGAGAGAGAGAGAGAGAGAGAGAGAGAGAGAGAGAGAGAGAGAGAGAGAGAGAGGAAGAAGGGAGGAAGGAAGGAAGGAGGGAGGGAGGGAGGAAGGGAGGAAGGAAGGAAGGAAGGAAGGAAGGAGGTTTGGTTTCTTAAATTACACTATGCGATGTATTTTGCTACAACTTTAAATTTTTCATTGTACAACTTCATTGTATATGTTATTGAGTTATACTTAAGACATTTTTCATCTAAGCACGGAATGAATGGCGAAAGTATCCTCTGTGAACATATTCCCTTCTCCTTAGTCACCTTTCTCCCTCCACACCATCATGCTGCTTCCATTCTCATGCTGTGTGCGTGCTTGTGTGCGTGTGCGTGTGTGCGTGTGTGTGTGCGTGTGTGTGTGCGTGTGTGTGGGTGAGTGTGCGTGTGTGCATGTGTGTGTGTGTGGGTGTGTGTGTGTGTGTGTAGGCTCACATGTGAAAGAAAGCGTACAAACTTCATCTTCCTAAAACAGGCTCAGCTCACAAAATGTGATTATTCACAGTTACACCCATTTTCCTGCAAGGTTGAAAGTTCTTGACATGCTTTTTGGGATGCTTTATTGTTTGTTTAACCCTGACAGGGGATATATATAATTTTACTGCTTCTCACCCTCTGAAAAAGAAGTTTCTCCTTTTCCCTTTATGGCATCGAAGGCAATTTCCACCAGTTTTTAGAACCTACATGTCAAAGATGTCAAAGGCTAGCTTTGACACCATGGGGTAAAGCAAAGCAGGCAGCGAAGTGGAGCGGCTGTGGTCTGGATCAGTGCTGATAGCAGCTGATGAGGGTCAGCACTAGAAGGGCTGAGGGGAGTTGGTGCTAATACAGCGGCCAGCACTCAGAGGAATCACTCAGCAGACTTTTCTCTGAGGGAGCAGAGCTTGATTCATTGGGACAGGCACTCCCTGTCCCCAGTGAGAAACTTTGGACTCTTCTAACTCTTTAGGGGACAGCAAGAAAGAAGAACGAGTAAATTCATTCTCTCTCTCTCTCTCTCTCTCTCTCTCTCTCTCTCTCTCTCTCTCTCTTTCTCTCTCTCTCTCTCAGTAGATAAAGCAAAGCAGGCTCCAATAACTTTATACATACAAAGACAAACAGGCAGGCAGACATATATACATTCACACATTGAATGGTAGAGGAAAGCTCCAATAAGAAGGCTTCATGCATTTCACATGCACACACACACACACACATACACACACACACATGTTTATGTGTGTGTCTATATATATATGCATGTATACACATATACATATAAATATATACATATACATAAATATACAGATATACATATACACACATACCTGGTGGATGGATGGAACAAAGTTACAATAAGTAGGTTCCAAGCATTTTACACATACATACATACATACATACACACATGTACACATACTTAGTGTAAGGATCAGGCTCCAACACAGGACTATATTTTCCATAGTTTATATATCCCAGCAAAATCTGTCAAGCAGTACAGAATTACAATGTGCTTGCCTTCTATTATCCTTTTAGTGAATGACTATGAAAAAAGTGTTTCCCAATACCTGTACATGGAAGAACTTTACACAGTACAGGTAATGAAAATAAATTATTCTCAAGAACCCATGTACATTCATAACTAAGCAATTTGTTATAGATTAATAAAGCGTGAGCAAGCAAGGTAGTGTTCTCAGCCAGTCCCTCTGACAGCAATTTGTGTTTACAAAGAAAGAATTGATTACTTTATTATCTTAAAAAGTAATCTTGTTATAAGAATCTTAAAAGAATCACAGATCTAAACTCTTATATAAAAACCAATCAGACATATCTATTTTAAATACTCAGAATGCACATATACTCATCACAATTACGGTTGCCACTGATTTTATGAAATCATCTAAGAAAGCTGAGGGCAAAAATGGGCACAGGAAATCAATCCTCACCAGTGTAGCCTCAGCCAGAGTCATGTCAGCCGGCACTGCCATGGTTCTTGTTCCCTGACCTTAAAAATTTCCTAGCTTAAGAGTGTGCCTTTCTGAACTTGAAACTGTTCTCTCGAATTTTCTGCAACAGAACCTAGCTTCACTAACAATTTTATTTTTCCAAATTCTTTCTAAGGGTGGTGGTCATGGCTCACAATTTCATTTCTAAGTTCTTTCCTAGGGTGGTGATTGAATCATTAATCTGCAGTAGCAATGCCTGAAAAAGATGGAGCGTTATTATTGTGAGGGCCCAGTGAGGGGCTGGAAGCCCCCTCAGGGTTGTCATAGATTAAGAGGGATATAAGGGCAGCAAATAAACACCATGAAGTCCTCAGGGCAAGAAGTCGTTGGGCCATGCCTGTCCAAGGCACACCCATTGTGGCTGTGCTAACCACTAGGCCACATTCCATGAATCTAAAGCCCTTTGTTGTTCCTCCTGCACGGCACTCGGCACCTACAAAAATGCCACCCCTGTTAAAAGACTTACTTGGTATTTTGTCTTACATGCCCAAATCAGCAAATGGATAATCACCTGGTGAGATTTTGAGGCGTTGTCTGCTCTAGTGGGAAAGACTTCTATTAGGTAGAACAAGGCTTCTATTAGCAATTGTCAAGTTAACGTTCAGGACAATAATCAGCCCTGTTAATACAGTCTAAAAACACTCGGTAACATTCATTTTCAACAAGTTCAGTGTGGCAAAACCAGTGCCCTGGTTCTGAACTAAGGAACCACAAGATCTTGAAGAACTGCACTAAGGCACAAGCCAGGTTCAACACTGCAGTGTTGTTGAGCTGACAAGCTGCTAAAGGAAACTGTAACCGGACTGACTGTTGCTTATTGCTGTTCCTCTGTCACTGTTTCTTTTGGTTGTTACATTGCTTTGTGTTGTCTTTCTAAGCCCAGATGTTCTCACTTTGTGGGTTATTTCTTCCACCCTCCTCTACTCCTTTCCTCCAACCTTTCAAGCCCCAACACTAGATAAGAGAGAGAGAAAGAGGAAAGGAGATTCCTGAAAATGTCAGGAGTCAGAAAGGAGACAGTGTTATCATTAGACTACTTCCTGCTGATTAGGGGCTTCAGGTTCCTTGGGGCAAGTTTGATCTTTGCCCTCAGGATAACTAATTCTTGTTGTTTTTTTCTTTGCTCACAACTAGTTAACAAACTTAACCAACAATAAGCAACAGCCAGCCAAACAACCTATAAACTCTGTCAGGGTCCTAGCATTTATATAACCTCTGAAAAGTTCCCAGAATTCCACATGTTGCACAATCACAGAAACTATCCGCAGCTGGCAAAACCGCACCCCTGCTAGATCACAGTCAGCTGCTGTAGACAATCTGAAGGAGCCCATATCCACACCTGGGATTGAAGTGCAAGCACATTCTTATAATATGTCTGTGTTTTTTTAAGAAACCAAAATACTCACTAGAGGCCAGTGTTAACAAGTGAGTATGTGAATCTATTTCAAACTTGCCCATCAAATACATGTCTGTTGTTTTGTTTGGCTATGCTTTTCATCAAATAATGCATGACAGATAACCCTAAAAGTTAGTGAAGGATGTTGGCATAAATTTTTCTCATCTTCCTTTAATAAGCATTCAACCTCTACTCTAGACCACCACCAACCAGAAGCAGTGGAAGAGGAAAGTTATTAGGACGCGGGGGAAGTAGACCTGTTTAGAATTAGACCATTGGGGGTGAATCCAATCACCATTGTCAGGATATCAGTCCATTGTAAACACCACACATGAACCAGCAGCTGAGGTTTAATCCTGAAAAAAAAAATGCAAGGCTCGCCAACCAGTCTGAGGTTGTGGAAGCAGCACAAAGCTGCAGGAACCTCTCAAGCAGTTCTTTGGAAGTTTCTTTCTATGGCATCACCAATAGTGGAGTTCAGCAATGCAATGTAAGGCAAATCAATACGTGTGTGTCATTAGCAGAGCAAACCAATACTCCAGCTACCACTGTCCGTGGGGTCATATATATCCCTTCATCACAAGTCCTTTCATGTGTCTACTCCAGCAAAACAGCCTTTCACCTATGTCTGCTTCAGGAAACCATTCTTTCACGTGTGTGCTTTAACAAGACGTCCTTTCGCCTGTGTGCCCCAGCAAAACGTCATTCGACATAACTGACTTTTCGAAGAAACCAGAAGTTTCCACTTTCAGAGGGAACACAGAAAAATATATGTGTCTTATAATGCTGAAGGCTTATTGAGCCTTGTTGAATGATCTTGTCTTAGAGTCTCTCGTGCTTTAACAGAGTTTTAAACAGTGCAAGGGGTGGAGCGATCTCTAGACTCCATCAAACTATTGTGCCAGAGAGTGGATGGGGCTGCTACGGCTGCTGTAGATGTTGAAGTCCACCCAGGCATCTCTGTATAAAAGAGAACAAAGCAACATTGAAAGCAGGTTGTTATGTCCTCTCTACCTTTCGGTTTCCATGAAATATGAATTCTCAATTTAGTCGAGCTTTTGCAGTATTTGTATTGACTTCTCAAGGGTTCACATGCAAGGAAGGATACAAAATAAACCACACAGCTTCTTTTTTTTTTTTTTATTAACTTGGTATTTCTTATTTACATTTTGGATATTATTCCCTTTCCTGGTTTCCCAACAAACATCCCCTAACAGTCCCTCCCCTCCCCCTTCTTTAGTCACCCTCCCCCCATTGCCCTTCCCCCAACAATACGTTCTGGGAGTTCAGTCTTCTCTTACTAGGATTTTCATTTTTTTTCCATGTATAGTCTTTTGCTTTTATATCCTAGAAATACTTTCTCCTTTGTTTTTTTTTTTCCCTGTTGTTTTTACAGAAATAATCTACATTTTTTATCACTAGTTTCTTTTAATTGGCGGGACAAAATTTGCAGAAATTAAGTCACAAATGAGACTATACAATTTAATGGTATTTAGTGTGTTTATAATTATGAAATATCATTATTTCGTTTTAGAGCACCTTTAAAGTTTCTTATTATCACATTTTGTTTTGTTCAAATTCTCAACGTATTTAAATAGCAATTGGGATTCATTGTGATAAACATTTTTACACATGGATAATTCACACATTAATCACATCCATTACAATACTAATAACTTAAAATAATTCCCTGCCGGAACAAGAATACCCTTGGGAGGGAATAGGGAGGCAACGTTTAGAACAGAGGCAGAAGGAACACCCATTCAGAGCCTGCCCCACATGTGGCCCATACATATACAGCCACCAAACTAGATAAGATGGATGAAGCAAAGAAGTGCAGGCCGACAGGAACCAGATGTAGATCTCTCCTGAGCGACACAGCCAGAATACAGCAAATACATAGGCAAATGCCATCATTAAACCACTGAACTGAGAACAGGACCCCCATTGAAGGAATCAGAAAAAGGACTGAAAAGAGCTTGAAGGGGCTTGAGACCCCATATGAACAACAATGCCAAGCAACCAGAGCTTCAGGGACTAAGCCACTACCTAAAGACTATACCTGGACTGACCCTGGGCTCCAACCTCAGGCAGCAATGAATATCCTAGTAAGAGCACCAGTGGAAGGGGAAGCCCTTGGTCCTGCCAAGACTGAACCCCCAGTGAACGTGATTGTTGGGGGGAGGGCGGTAATGGGGGGAGGATGGGGAGGGGAACACCCTTATAGAAGGGGAGGAGGAGCGGTTAGGGGGATGTTGGCCTGGGAATAACAATCAAAGTGTAAATAAGAAATACTCGTTAATAAAGATGCAAAAAACAAATAAATAAATAAAAATAATTCCCTGCCAACATACCAAGTCCACAGAATCACTAAAATATTTTATTTGTATCAATTCACTAGTTGTAGTCATATCATGTAGATGATACACACAATGGTTCTTTAAAATCTTAAACTTCTTTCACTTAACATTTTTTCACATTTTTATTGGTTGTTTTGTTTATTTACATTTCAAATGTTATCCCTCCTCCAGGTTCCCCTCCAGAAAAAAATCCCCCCTCCAACCACCCTCCCCCTATCTCCACGAGGATGCTCCCCAACCACCCACTCCTGCCCCACCAATAAATTTAAGCAGAATAGGACATAAGTCTACAAACACCCAAGTTCAGTCCATTAAGAAGTTGTATATGGAAATTAATTACCAATGTCAGAAAATGTTATTTAAATCCACAGCCAGAAAACAATATTTTTTTAATCTCTGAGTGCCAAATAGTTTACTGAGTCTTGAGTAGGACTGACATCTACACAAGGAAACAGATACACCCTGGCAACCAGTAGGCTTCGTGTACACATCCAGCCTTCACACCCTTCACAGAATGTTAGGATCATATTTACGTAAACGAATACCTATCCCCATGGTTTTGGCAGAATTACTTGTAAAGATCTCAATTTTCAAACAACCTATTTGCTAAAATGGCAGCTTTAATAAACTTCAGAGCATCCGTGTAATAGAATATGCCACTACAAAAGCATTGCTTGGAATAATGACACGGCAGAAATGTTTATGATACAATAGCAGTAGATGGTATTGGTGTCATATGGTTTTTAATCTATAAACATGTAGTTATGTGTGTGGGTGTATGCACATACAAACAAGTACATGCAAATGTATGTGCTAACAGAATCAGAATAAACAGTCTCCAAGTGTTTATTGTATCTGGATGACAGTGTGTACCCAGTTTTTAAATTTTTCATACTTGTGCTTTTCCATATTCTCTAAGCACTTTTATAAATGTGTGAGTTATCATGCAAAGTGATGTGTTTCATTATGGCAAAGTTAGACATATTTGCCAGTGTACATTGCTATTCATCTCCCTCTCCCAATGCTCTTTCCAAAACTCCTCCCTCTTGTTGATCCCTTCTCTCAATAAATGGTCCTCACTTCTGCTTTCATGTAATATGTATTCACTAACTCCCCTGTGATGGTTTGTATATGCTCACACCGGGGAGTAGCATATCAGAAGGTGTGGCCCTGTTGGAATAGGTGTGTCACTGTAGGTGCGGGCTATAAGACCCTCATCCTAGCTGCCTGGAAGCCAGTATTCTGCTAGCAGCCTTCAGATGAAGATGTAGAACTCTTAGCTCCTCCTGCACCATGCCTGCCTGGATGCTATGTTCTGGCCTTGATGATAATGGACTGAACCTCTGAACCTATAAGCCAGCCCCAATTAAATGTTGTCCTTACAAGAGTTGCCTTGGTCATGGTGTCTGTTCACAGCAGTAAAACCCTAAGACGCCCCTTTATCCCTACCTTATGATTTATTAAAATAATACTTTCTCATTCTTCAAATGATCCAGAAGGGCTCAAAGACTGAAGCAACAATCACAGACCCTATATGGGTCTGGGCTAGGTCCTCTGCATCTGTGTTATGGTTGTGTAGCTTGGTCTTCTTGTGGGACTCCTAAGAGTGGGAGCAGGGGTGTCTCTGACTCTTGCCTACTTGTGGAGCCCTTTTCTTCCTACTGGGCTGCCTCATCCCTCATTGATATGAGGGAATATGCTTAGTTTTATTGTAACTTGTTGAGCCAAGTTTGGTTGATGTCCCTGAGATGTAATATGTGAGAATTTTTAACTATACAATATATTTTGATCATGTTTTCTTTTCCTGCATCCTCCCCACCTCTCTACTTACCAAATTCCATGCACTTTCTCAAAATAAAATACAAAAAATAAGGTGAAACACCTCTGAGCCCCTGCAAAAGAAAAAAAAACAGTTCATTTTGTGTTGTTATACTTCTGGACATGAAGTCTTCTGGGGAAAATGATTGATCTATCCAGTGATCCTCCATTGGAGAAAACTTATTTTCACTTTCTCAGAAGTTATCAATTGCAAATATCAATAGCTTCTTGATTAGGCATGAGGATTTGATTCGATTTCCCATCTGGGCTAATATTTGATTTGACTTGAACTTGGGCAAGTCTTGTACATGCAGCTACATGCTTTGTGTGTTCATACGTTCCTCATTCCTGTAATGTTTGGAAGACAGTTTCCTTGTGGCCATCCACCACCTCTGTCTCTTACAATCTTTCCACCTCTTTTCTGTATATATTCCTGAAAAAGGGAATTTGATGAAGGCATCCATTCGGGACAAAGGGCTCCGAAGTCATTCGCTCTCTGCACATTGTCCAGTTGTAGATCTTTGTGTTAATTACCAAAAAGAAGGAAGAGGTTTTTCTGTTGATGACTGAGCTATGCACTGAATTCTGGGTATAACGATGCATCATTGTTTGTCGTTCTGTTATGATGTTCTTTACCAGAGTCCTATGTTTTCCATAGGACCATGACCTACCTAATCTTGAGTTCTTGGCCACAGTAGCATTATCGGGTATATGATTCATATCATGAAATGGGTCATAAATACAACCAAAAGCTGTTAGTGACTCCTATAACATTTGTGCCATTTTGCACCAGGATACCTTGCAGAGCACTGTTGTAGATACAAGGTGATACTGTTGATGACCTTTCTCCTCTGGTAGCATTTGGTGAGACAGGATCTTGCTGTGTAGCCCACATTAGCTCCTGCCTCAGCGTTCTGAGTACTGTGATTACAGGTGTGTACCACCATGTCCCCTGTATGTGTATCCATCATGCCACTGAGAATGACAAACGATCGTGTGCTAAGCCTTTGTCTATACACATGAAGTTGCGAAAATATGACCTTAACCCTGTAAGGTAACAGAAAATGTGTAGAGTTGATTATACATGGCATTAAAATCAGGCAAATGATGAGTTTGTGACCTTCTAGACATAACAATTCATTGAACTTAAACCAAATGTGACAGCAGTGTCACATTTCACTTTAACCTAATTGTAGGCTAACAATCTGGTCAAGCACTGTATGTGAACACCACTAGGCATCTGAGAAAGATTTATAAGTTGGATCCTTCATATACACCTGTGCCCAAGTACAGCCTAAGTTCAGCAATCGTGAATTCATCTAGTAATCAATCCACACACGTCTTCATTTCTCTATGTTTTAGTAACAATCCCTGGTCAGAGAACCCATTCAGCATGGCTAGCGATCTACAGAAGCTCTGAAATTCTTTCATCAGTCATGAATCTCCAGACTTCTGACCACATGTCTTTGTTAAACCATACAGACCCTTTGGCATGCACTAATGCTTGATTTTTATAGCCCTTGATTGCTGCAATATCACGTTCTCCAATGTTCACTAAAACCGCTTATGTTCCTCAGTGTGGAAGGAAGTGGTAGCATGTAGGATATTTGCTGCTCTTCAATTTACATTACGATCATTTGTGTTGTGTCAAATTAGACATTATAGATGGAGGGATTTGGACAACCAGAGTCTGGTCATGGTTGCATTACTGTCATTCTAGTGAGCTTTGAGACATCTGCTAGCACACATGTGGAGAAGCAAAAAGATAGATGATGGTATCATTTAGTGACACTTGGGAAGACCTTAGCTCCCTTATCGCGGTGACATGTGTTTTCATGGTTTTTACTGTAAACTCGGTAGCTAAAACAAAGACAAAATTGTTACCTCCATGTTTAGATCTGAAATGTCTTCCGTGGGTTCCTGTGCTTGCACACATAGTCTGCAGCTGGCGGCGGCACTGTGTGGCACGCCGCAGAACCTTTGACACATATGGCCTACATAGAAAAATGGATGTTGATGGTCAGTAACTGCTTCTGGTTCTGGATCAAGTTCTCAAGTTGCCGCTCAGCACAATGTGAACATTTTCGGCTTAGGTTTGCTCACTCCAGTCATCCTGCCTTCTATACCATCATGGACTGTGCCCTCTGAAACTGTAGTACAAAAGAGATCTCCCTTTTAAGTCACTTCTGCTGCATAGCATGCCACAGGGACTTAACTAATAATACACGCTATAATCTTCTGCATTCTGCCCTGTTGCTGTTCAGGAATGGGAAAGTACAACTTTTGCTGAGTCTCTGAATAATGCCCCTCAGGGTCCAACTAACCCTTAAAAACATAAAAGGATTATTCTTCTCAGTTACGAGAAGAATAAAATGCATGAGTTACCCAAATTCAGTAATTAACACAATAATTGAGGTATGTAAGAAATACTTTTTCTAATATTCAAATTAATGTGTCAGATGTTGAACAATAGCCTAAAATATCCTTACAGGAAAAGGCTCAGAAAAATGGTGGACAAGTCTTAAACTTGAAAAAAAGAAGACAAATCTTTTAAAATTACCTTCGCTTGTGCTAGGGATGTAGCTCAGTTGGTAGCTTGCCTATCACGGATAAAGATGTTCAAATTTCCAGCGCCACATACACTAGTCACCGTGGTGCATACCTGTAATCTCCGCAAGAAGTGGAAGCAGTAGGATCAAAATGACACCCTTACCTATGTATTCAGTTGAAGGCCAGTTTGAATTCCATGAGACTCTATTACAGAATTACAAAATTAAAAATAATGTCTGAATACTAAAAATATGTCTGAAAGAACATCTGAGGATGTTCTAGGTCTGCAAAGATGATTTTATGGCAATACAAATTAAAACAGAAAATGATTTAGATAGAGAATTGTAAACTCATTGAGATAGAATAGATGATAAAATACCTTATCTAAATTGCCAAATATAAACAGACTTGGCTTTTTGAATGTAATTCATACCTAATAATTTTTCCTAATTATTTCATAATTGTTCCTACTGTATGTTGTTTATTATTATGAAAGAAAGAGCCTATTTAACTAGACAAAAAAGAGGAATTATTGAGGTTTGATCTTTTGCTTGTATTGTAAAGTGAAATACTGCCCCCAAGGCCTGGTTGCTCCCAGGAATCAGCATATGCTATGTAACTTGCTCCTTAATTTAAAACTATTGGTTAAATAAAGATGCCTACAGCCTATAGCTGGGCAGAATTGAGATAGACAGGGCTTGGGCTTTCTAGGTTTGGGATCAGGGGAGAACCACAAGGGGAGAGGGTGAAGAAAGGAGAAGACACCATGGGGTAAGAATCTTAAAATCATAGCCAGGAAGGATGGGTGATTGGAGTTAAGAGCAGCCCAGTAAAACAGGGCAAATCATATAGTGGGGTTATTGGCAAGGAAATAGATTCTAATAGCATAGGGGATAGATGTCTGCCCATCTCGAGTGCGGCTTAAGGCATATTATAAATATAAAAGTTGTGTGTCTTTTATCTGGGAACTAAATGATCAAAGACTAGGTAGAATCCACTGTTTGAGATTAAATATTTTCTATAACAGTTATACACTTACCCCATCAGAACATCTATGAGCTAAGTTATAACTGAAATATTTTCTATAACAGTTATACACTTACCCCATCAGAACATCTATGAGCTAAGTTATAACTGTGAACAAGCTTTACATGTGCAGATACCATACAAAATATTGGAATGCTTATAGGCATGTCAGTGGCCTTAAGCACTGTCTAGCCTCTATATTTCCCCACTAGGTAGACTTTATGTGAACCCAGTATGAAAACTGCAAGAGTACCCGGATGTAGATAGACCTTATTGTAGTAAGAGTATCAGCTTCTTAGTTCCCAGAGAGAGAAAATGGGTTACTGGATGCCACATGGAAAACTACTAGGGTCTCTGACTTCTGCTGTAAGCTATCATATTTTTTTCTTTCCACATCTATTGTTCTCACAAAAGCCAACCCAGCACCTACCAGTTCTCTTTTTCCTACTGGCCTATCCCCATGGGCTAGCCTCTGAATGCAGCCCAAATGTCAGCACAGATTGTCAAAGGCTAAGTCTCATGGGTACTATTCTCCATATTGGTCTTAACTCCTCCCATTGGCAACATTTTCTTCCTCCAGCCACATGGAGTGTGTTCCATTGTGTCACTACAGTGATCTGTTTGTTTGGTGCCTCTCCTTATAATATCTATGTATCTACGAAACATCTACAAGGGTAGATGCTGTCCCTTCCAGCATTTTATTGGCTCCGTTTCTGTTTCAGTTGATGGATGAGATTTCCTGGCTTAAAAGGCAGTGTTCTCAGAACAGCCTTGTGACATTAGTGACAAGGTTTGCTGGCACCGCATGTTTCTCTGAATAGGCACACACACGTTTCTTCACCTGGGTGGAATTGATTCTGTACTACCCCTGAAAAAGCCCAGGCCAAAGGTGTCTAATCCAGTCCTTTATCGGACAGGCTGTTCTCATGGTTAACGATATTGGAGTCCATCAGTTGCAACGCTGTATAAGCAGTTACTGTCCTGACACACTGAGCTTCTTCCCATTGCCATGACTCAGACCAAAGCCACACTGAAGCTGTATAATCAGATGATTCTTGTCACAGTCCCCAACTATAGTCCCGTGAACTCCTAGTCACTTTAATAAGAAGGGACATTGGGATACTGAAGCACACAGCTATCCAGTGAGGATCTTAGCCTGATCAAAATCCAATCGTTAAGTCTACATCAATGGTTAAAATGGCACCCATTTTTACCAAATTATACAAAGAGCAAGCAAATTGGCAAAGTGGGTATGAAAATTCTCTCAACATCTAGAAACCAAAAGGAGAAAACCTACTTCTTTTAAACTTCCAAGTGTAGGCTGTTGTGGGATTTTCTCGATTAAACTTTTCAAATATTGTATTCATCGCATGCAACCATAATACTTCCAGAAAATTTATGGTTATACCTGGCCCTTGCACCTTGTCAGAAATGATTTTCCATCCTTATTCCTTTAAGTGGACTTGTATGTCTAAATCTTTTTTAGATTTTTTTTCTAAATCAGTGAAACAGGTTAGCATTATATCATCTATGTAATCAACCTACGTTACAGACGGTAGGCAGGCTAACAAAGCAAGGCCCAAGGCCATTATCCTGTGACAAATAGCTCAAGGTGTGAAGGTAACTTTGAAGGTGTACTCTATGGGTCCACTGCTGGAATGGAAATTGCTTTGGGATATAGTACCTAAGGGCTTACCCTAAAGAAAAGATGCTAATGGGGTAAAACGCATCATGCAAAGAGCCCATCATAGCCAGGCAGTGGCAATGTGTGCCTTTAACCCCAGCACTCAGGAGGCAGACAGGCAGATCTCTGTGAGTTCAAGGCCAACCGGGTCTACAAAGTGAATGCCAGGATGGCCAGGGCTACACAGAGAAACCCTGTCTCAAAGAAAACAAACAACAGAAAAGGGCCCGTTACTTGAACAGCTAATTTTCCAAAACAGCATTGTTAGGTACAGAGATGTGGATAAGGCACACTTTATTCTGGCTTCCTCATAGACCATGCCAGATCACTGAAAGGGCTTTGTCCTGGGTAAACAATCTTTCTAATCTTTTGGTTTCTGTATGATCAGTACTGTTTATATTTACGTCTCTACTCAGAGTATGCAACCTTATAACCTCTTAACTCACCCACCCACAAGATGCTTACACTTCCAGCCAAAACTTTCCACTGATGGCTTTCAGGGTGTGTCCTAGCAGTATCTTTGACACCAGCATGGTCTCTTCCAGGGCAGAAATGGACCAGAATAAACTCAAAGGCATATACATACATACATATATACATACATACATACATACATACATACATACATACATACATGCATACATACATACATACACACATATATGGGATATAGATAGATAGATAGATAGATAGATAGATAGATAGATATACATATCCTAGATTTTATATCCCTATATCTGTCTTCTGCTGCCCATCACCCCCAGTGTTTAGAGGAGTTACAGCATGAAGTAAGGTACATTCACCTCTAGAATCCTCTGAAGTCTCAGTGTTTTACACATTAGGAAGGCAACAACCAATGTATAATTCTACATGGTGCCTCTTGTCAGAACAAGGTCAAAAGAGCAGTGCCTTCAGGAACTGTGAGGGAGGCCTGGGGACAAAATCTAAGGGCCTTTTACCTCAGGTGCATTTTGTTCCCTGGATTGTTCTTGGACATGATTTCATGACTCCTGTGACAAACATTTACATCCAGTTTTTATTTTTGTTGGCTGTGGAACACAGCTGTGGAACCGGAGGTATGCTGCTGGTCAATGTACCCTGAATCTGGATATGGCTGTCTGCCTTGGTTTTATGCTTTCCCTGATGTAAAATATAGTATGTGCCAGGCAATTCTGTTTTAATCGTTCTGCCCTGAGAAAGTTCTGGGAAAAGGCTGCTCTTAACATTGAGTATGTGCTTCCTGGCATTTATTTACACGTTTTTCTGTGCTCAAACAAACTTGCTTGAATCACTGCTCTCTTTGTTAAATTCATGTGTTAAAGTTCACTGAAACAGAAGTCAGGTTGTCTACAGCATCAATACTGCCATCTGCCCCTCGGATCCCAGGTCCCACGCACACAGATCTGCATAGGTCAGTGACAGTCAACACCTCTGGTGACACCGATGATCTTCATTCACAGATAACATCAGTCATTGCCTCCAAGGAACAGCTTGGGTGGTTACTACTTAGGAGATTTTCTTCTCTATGGGAGGAGTGAAGTGGGGAACCCAGTACTTCCCTGTCCTCCATTCTGTCATTTACCTTCCAAGTGACTTTATATTTGGGTTCCACGGCCTCCCAAAGACGCAATGTCACCATTTGGTTTTTCTGTTCTTCTTTCCCCTAGGACCTTACATGAATACGTTCTTTCTGAACAAATAACCTAGTCTCGGTTATGACTGCACGCATCCACAACCCAACAACAGTCCTAAAACATTTGTATGTACTCCTTTCAGGGATAGCAACATAGTCTTCAGTCTGTAAGCCATACTGCAACTCATCAAGGAGGTTCACTCTTGGTGCTGCGCAGTCTTAAGTGGACTTGACACAAGCTAGAGTCATTTGGAAGGAGGGAACATCAATTGAGAAAATGCCCTTGATAGATTGGCTTATGAGCAGGGATATACCATATTTTCCTGATTAATGATTGATGGAAGGGGGAGACACAGATCACTTTGGGTGGGTACCACCCTGGGTTAGTGCTATTTAAAAAAAAAAGCTAAGTAAACAAGAAAGTAAGCAGAACTTCTCCATAGCTTCTGTTTCAGTTCTTGCCTCCACCTTCCTGCCCCGGATCTACTGAATGATAGACCACAAACTATCAGCTGGAATAAACCCTTTCCTTCCCAGGATCGTTATGGTCACAGTGGTTTTGTTGTTGTTGTTGTTGTTGTTGTTGTTGTTGTTGTTGTTGTTGTGTCTGTGTCAGTTGTCCCATCCTACAGGACAGTCAACGAGGCTGCAGAGGGTACCTGGAAGAGAATGGAGGACAAGCGACTCGAAGAAGGACACCAAGACAAGAGTCTGATCAAGGCGACAATTTTATTTTTTCCCAAGGCTGAATTTATACCATAACAGGGGTAACAGAGAAGGGGGAAGTGGGAAACATTTACACAGGCCAAGGACACAGCTCTCTTGTGGTCAGCTGATGACAACAGGATGTTGGCTTCTCAGAAAGGTTACAGGTCATATCACTGGGCATCCTGACGTCAGATGTATTTCTCAGCAAGGTCAGAACTTTATCATATCATTATTCATCCTGACCACCAGGTTTGTATTAGTCTTCTGCAGCTGGCTGGGGATTTTCCATGAACCCAGTCAGACTTAACTCTACCCATAATATTAACATCAATAATGGAGGGTTTTAAGGGCATTGCTCCCAACATTGTTGTTTTATTTTGTTTTGTTTTTGTTTTCTGCAGAAGATGAAACCTTAACTAATATATTACACTATCCCTCATGGTTTAAGAGCAAGGTACTTGACAAAAACCAGCATAACAAACTATCTAGAATAGAATTGTTTGATTAGACCAGGTTTGCAATGGCTCACAGTTTGAGGGCATGGTCCATCATGGTGACAAGAGTTTAAAGTTGGTGGTCAGGAAGAATGGAAAGATGACATTGGTGGTAGATTCTTTTATATTCAATCTGGTACACAACTCCACATAACAGTGCCATTCAGATTATAGGTGAGTCTGTCTCAACTGATCTAATCCAGAAACTTCCTCACAAACTAAGGGTCTGTTTCCATGGCAATACCAAATAGTGTCAATATGACAAAAGATCGTCCATCACCCAAGCGGAGAAGAAGGATCATCCTGGGATTCCCATCAAAGACTCTCCAACATCAAATGACTCCTCGGTTTCCAAGTCTCATCATAACAGGGAGTGTTCAACTGCCACTACAACTGGAGGCACAGTGTCCCATGCTACACAGAGACAGGCAGCCACATAGGTGCTGCCTCTGGGCATTGCCTCCTCCCTGGTTCCATGTCATGCTGTAGGAGCTATGCAATTTACTCGAGTCCAACTATTCTGTGCTTCTGTCAGTTCCGTGCCAATTGCATTGTGGGGATTCTCCTGGCGAGACACCAACAATTGTTGCTCACCCTGGATAAGGCACGGACAGCAGACCCAAGAAAGTGTTTCAGCCAAATATAGCTTGATGAATTAGTGTTTTTATTGAGGTCACTACAGGAATGTGAGTGAAGTGTTACTGACAGGAGCACTCTATGGCAAAGTGTGCAAACTGAAAGGCTCGTCCCAGGAGTGGTGATTTACAAAAGTGTTATCTGTGGAGTTCCTTGCCTAACTTGCAGACTGTGAAACTGAAGAGTCTCCGTTACCCTGGCAATGGTTCTCTGCTTTGTCCCACCTCGTGGAGGGGCTCTGTGACTCTTTCCCTGAATCTTATGAGAACCCCCACAAGAAGGATATTTTGAGATGTATCTTTCATTATGTATGTAAGTCTCTGTGTGTTTGTGTACACATAAGTACAGCTGCCTAAGCCTTTCTGAGCTGGAGTTATCAGTGATTGTCAGCCACCAGACATGGGTACAGGTAGGGTCCTGTGCCAAAGTAGTGCTTTTAACCACCAAACCATCTCTCCAGCCCCCAAGAGAACATTTCAGTCCAGAGGAAGCATCCATGCACCAGTATCTCACTGTCACCTAATGTTAAGTTTGTCTTTATGGTCCAGCACCTGTCCTTGAAGCCTTACACCTGCTTTTGAAGGTTCACTGAATAGCTTCTGTCCTCTAGTCTCCAAATAGCAAACCATACAATGGAAGCAACTCTTCCTTGAATGTCCACCAACCTGTCTTGATTTACTCAAGGAACCCTCCTCTTTTGCGTACGCAGATCAAAATCACTCGAGAAGTTCCCAGAGCAAAGTTCCACCATTAGGACTTTGATTTTTGCTCGCCATTGTAAGGCTTTGTAAGACAGGTGTGGCTTTGTTGACATCCTTCAAAGACAACTCCGTCCTGTTAATCCAAGCTCGACCTAAACAGCCATGCTCAGGACAGAACAAAGTATAGTCCCCAAAGCCATTTAATCTCTGCCCTTGATACTAAGGCAGCCAAAAAGGTACCAATTAGCAGTAAAGCCGGGAGTGATTTAGACAGCCTTCACAAATTCTGCAAAAAAAAAGATCAAAGGCAGAAATGGAAAGGAGAACCTCAAAGTCATTCCTTTGATAAAAAGAAACAAGCTTTCTCCTTCAGGCCTGGAACTTCCTGTCTCAATAAAGAGAGAGAGAGAGAGAAAAAGAAAAAAAAAAGACAGCGAGACACGAATGGAGAGGGATGCTTCAAAGCGGAAGCCAAGTGTTGTTTCTAGTTTGTAAAGCACTAGATGTTCTCCAATGACTCACTTGCTTAAATTCATTGAGTTTTTATTATGCACTTGTTGGTCTAATTAATAATGGTCGCCTAGCACTGGATCGCCACATCCTTTTCCTTCTAAGTGCCTTGCGGTTAAGGATGTAAAGTAAAGAATAAAAACGCATATTTTACCAGAGCAGCTTCATGAAACCGTTAGGCATGAGAAGGTTTATGAGATGTGTTTTGTTCTTATATCTAACTCGGTACAACGTCTTGTCTTCACAAATCAAACACCAGTTGTTTGGTTCTGAGACACTAACTTGGCACTTGGTGGCGTCATCTGTAATTGCAGAATTTCGAAACTGTATCCTGGACCTGAACGGGCTGAAGCTCGGACCCAACTGCAGCCCTTCCTTCTAACTCTGACATACGTTACTGCAACCATCTCTAGAGAAACACGTCTGGAGCCTAACTGTGCTAACAGGTGCGCGTCTTTGAGCAGTCAACCTCCCACCATTGAGCACCAAGCCCTGCCTTTGGCAAGAGTTAATTCACACCCAGGTTAACTAGGCATCAAAGATAAACCTGGTTTTTATTGAGTGTACAAGAAAATAACAAAAATAAATAAGTGGGCAAAGTAAAAAAATCAGCTTACTTTTCAAACAGGATTTTAATAAGTCTTAGTAGCATCAAAAGAACAAGATACAAATAAGTAAATGAATGTGTCATATGAAAGCAATTATGCAGTGATAACGCTAATGAAATATGACAGGGTTCGATATTTCCAACAACTTTCTAAAATTACTGTAACACCTACATAGTGCAGTATCTTCAAAGATATCACTACAGTTTTCCTTCGCAAACTGTGCTTCCTCTCTGCAATCTTCTGAACTATGAAAAATGCCCTTAAATTTTAATCTAGAGACATAAAATAAATGTGCGGGAATAATACTTAAAACTGGAGGTACCCCAGTGAACTAGACTGTCGGGGGAGGGCGGCAATGGGGGGAGGTGGGGAGGGAACACCCATAAGGAAGGGGGGAGGAAGGGGATGTTTGCCCGGAAACCGGAAAGGGAATAACACTCAAAATGTATATAAGAAATACTCAAGTTAATAAAAAAAAAAAAAAAAAAAAAAAAAGAAGGGGTAGCCCATATAGAAGAAGAGGGGGAAGGGTTAGAGGGATGTTGGCCCGGAAACCGGGAAGGGGAATAATAATCGAAATGTAAATAAGAAATATTCAAGTTAACAAAGATTAAAAAAAAAAAGAATGGAAAAAAAAAACTGGAGGTACCTAAAAGTCACATTTTCCTACCTGTATATTAATAATGTCTAGAAATCCACATATCTGTATATATGATTTTTGTATATATATTTTACAGACAAGCTAGTTTTATGTTACAAAGCCTATATGTATCTTGATTATTTTTGGTTTGTTTTGATTTTAAAAATACCATAAAAATAAAACATTACACAACTCATCAAAGATGTGTGTGTGTGTGTGTGTGTGTGTGTGTGTGTGTGTGTGTGTGTGTGAATGTGTGTATCTTCTCTTGGGGATCTGCAACTGGTAATGAAATTAAAACCTTTTTTAAAAAGTAGTATTTTCTGACTCTATTCCATCATTAGAATGACTCGTTCTAACTGTTCTTTTCACAAAGCAGACTCTCCTTTAAGCTAAGATACAGAGACCCCAAAGCATGGGTTAATGGAATCCAGTCTCTTACTAATTATTTATTCCCCATAGCTGTCCTTCCTCGATGACAAGGAAACCTATAGGAGGACCACAGTAAACACGTCCCATGACACAGTGCGTTAATGACTTGGTTTGCATTTCTAGCCTTTACTTCCTCCTCAAACTTCTGATTATTTTTCTTATCTCGCCTAACAGACTAGCCCTCTGTTTCATAGAGTTCATGGCTGGAGAAGACGCCTAATGCCTTTCCCCTCTGCAGCCTGCTCAATACGCCCACACTGTGACTGCTTAGTCAGAAGGAGGGACATTTCCGAGCCGAGATCTACTCTGTTTTCTTACAACCAAGATGTGTGGTGTCTCCCAGAGTTTGACCTTACTCACTAGTCATGGCAAATAGTCAAGAGGAAAGTCTTTAGGTGTCTGAACCATAATTTCAGACATAACCAGCTGCATCGGGAGCTAAAAAGACAGCAAGTGGTAAAATTGCTTTCTAGGAATCTCAGAAACAAATCTTACAACTGCCACATACCTTTGTACTACAATTTACGAGCGATGCCTATCTAACATGCCACCGCTCCCATGTACCACCTTATTTGGCCTCTCATCTTCTCCTGTCTCACAGAGGCGGTGTTCTTTTCCCTGTGCAATTATCTTCTCAAGCAGACTTGCTCACCCCGTGCCTCCTTACTCCAGCAGTACTCTCTTCCTACCTCCATCCAATCCTACCTCTTTGAAGTCTATCATTCCCAGGATCCTATAAATATGTTCAATAGGATTGTTGACTCTGGTGCTGCCAAGGCTGTGGGCAAAGTCATCCCAGAGCTGAACAGAAAGCTCACTGGCATGGCCTTCTGTGTTCCTACCCACAATGCATCCATTGTGGATCTGACATACTGGCTAGAGAAACCTCCCAAGTATGATGACAACAAGAAGGTGGTGGAGCAGGCATCCGAGGGCCCACTAAAGGGCATCCTGGGCTACATTGAGGACCAGGTTGTCTCTTGTGACTACAATAGCAACTCCCACTCTTCCACCTTTGATGCTAGGGCTGGCTTTGCTTTCAATGACAACTTCGTAAAGCTCATTTCCTGGTATGACAATGAATACGGCAACAGCAACAAGGTGGTGGACCTCGTGGCCTACATGGCCTCCAAGGAGTAAGAAACCCTGGACCATCCAGCCCAGCAAGGATACTGAGAGCAAGAGAGAGGCCCTCAGTTGCTGAAGAGTCCCCATCCCAACTCAGCCCCCAACACTGAGCATCTCCCTTACAATTCCCATAATAACAGACCCCTATAATAACAGAAGGGGCCTAGGGATCCCTCTCTACTCTCTTGAATACCATCGATAAAGTTCGCTGCACCTAAAAAAAAAAATTGTTGACCCATTCACATTGTAGTCTCTATTTCACATGTATTTTGTTCTTGTCCTTAAAGGGCAGAAATCAAATATGTTTTAATTCTATAGAAATTAGAACTTTTGGTATACGACCCAATTCATTCTTTTAAAAAATATCAATGCAAATCTGAATGTATTACACACCCCCCATCAATTTCTTATCAAAATTTCACTTGTTTAAAGACAACAACTGGTATTTTAGAATAGATGTATTTTAGAATAAAAACAATTCTAATAGGGTCTAAGAGTTATCATAGACAGTAATGATGCTTTGCTTCACTTTCAGGGCCTAATTTTATAAATACAGCAAAAATAAAGACTTGATTGTCTTGAAAGGCTTATCATTTGCAAAAGAAAAGGGTATACTTAAGGGTAGCACATATGGCTAGAAGTCTTCATGGCTATAAGCCATGGTCAGCGGGTCGCACAGGTCAGACAAAGGCATTTTCCATCCCACAGCCCTAAAAAGGGGAAGCAGTAAGACCTCAGGAAGAATAAAATTATTCTTATTGGGAAGGGAGCCCCTTGGTCCTGCACAGGCTCAATGACCTGGCGTAGGGGAATGCTAGGGCACTGAGGCAGGAGTGGATGGGTGGGTGGGGAGCAAGCTCATAGAGGCAGGGGGAGGAAGGAGGAGTAGGGGACTTGTGGAGGGGAAACTGGGGAGGGGGATAACATTTGAAATGTAAATAAGTAAAATAACCAATAAAGAATACTAGACATCAAGACTAGAAACCCGGGAGTACTGAATGCCAGGACTGAGACTCCTTAACAAGGGAAAGACATCGCATGTCCCACCCTGGGGATATTTGCTTGAGCAAAGTGAAATGATTTGGATTCAGATTAAATTTAATTTGTGGAAAATATAAAACTTTTCTCTGAACATCCACTACCAAATTCCATTCCTTTGTCTAAAAAAATATAGCTCTAAGAATCTACAGAAAAAAAATTTAATGTTATTCTTTAACCTGTGTTCTCATGAAATGTGGAAGTTAATGGAGATCTTAATGTAAATGATTAATTATTTGTAAAAGCTATTTATGGACTGTGATTGAGTCCATTTCCTAAAGTAGCATTTCTTGATTACCTTTTAGCTTCTTATTGTATGACTACTAATAACCAATAATAATACATGAGGTAAATAAATATATCACCATGTAGAAGCATGCCTTAAATAAAGTCCCAAATGGGTGTGCTTATGAAATGCAATAATACAATTCATGAAATATTTTTAAACTGAAATACATTAAGCATTGCCAAGGGGTTTTCTAACATCAACTATTTTATTGTGAATGTAATCTAGCTCAAACACAACATGAGCAAACACATAAACATGTCTGTAAGATTTTACTTGGCACTGTTTATGTAATTAATTCCTCAGCTCCCGGTGCTCACTTGCAGCGTGTGAGTTACACCTTAGATATATTTGTTGTCGTGTTGCAAAGTGCAAAGAAAACAAATGCCTCTTGCCTGGCTGCTAACCCACGTACACAGAGCAAGTGGAGGCCAGCTGCCCTCCTGCTGGGTTGCCATAGACCATCTGGTTGGCATTTACCCCACAGATAGAATGTCATGACTGAAATGAATAGTAAAATATTTACATCCATTTTTTTATCCTACGGGAATAAGAATTTAGTACTGTGACAGTGCCTTTAGGAAATATTAATGGATGTGCATCTGAATATAATCCCATAACCAAATCCAACTCGCACCATGTTTCCACTTATTTAAAGACAAGTAGCTCGTGCCCAGGCCTGTAGCAGATCATGTTCAGGGTCCAGTTCTCCACCTGTGCCTCCATTTTCTGGGAACTACCCCTTGCTGTGCACCCTGTTTCCTCAGCCCCCTTATCTCAGCTTCCAAGCTTATCTCAGAGAATCAACTTTCATTACCTGGAGTTTTCGCCACCTGAGACGGTGATTCGCCTCCTTGAGTCCTTTCCAGGTATGGTCAGCTGGGCTCCCTGGTTTTATGAGGCCACACCGGCCTAACAAGCTGGGGATATGCTTCGATCTTCTTCCTGCCCTCCATTGCAATTTCCATAGCCCTGTAGTAGGCCAGTTGCAGAAACCTGTCCTCCCATCCTGCCTCTGTTCCCTAGGGACTCCACCTTTCCTCCCCTTTGCTGGTGACCTAGCTTTCTTCCTTCCTCTGGACTCTCTCAGCCTACAAATCTAGTTCCTCATTTTCCTTCTAGTCAGTTCTCAACATCTAAAAACCCAGGGAGTCCAGCTGACCACACCTGGAAAGGACACAAGTAGGTGAATCACACTCTCCTTCCTGCCCTCCATTAGACCTCTCCATTCTCACCCTCATCCCAGGAACAACCTGTTACAGATGCCCCTCCTCCCACGTCAACCTCACTCACCAACTTTGGGTTCAGACTCAGTAACCTCCTAGGTCTTTCACCTTCTCTCCAGATAATTCTATGCCTTCACACAAGCAACTTATAGAATTCACTTTTCTCAATACATCTCCAAACTCCCTGTACTCCACCTCTAGATATAAACAGGATCCCCATAGCTCTTTCATGAAACCTCTTTCAGCCCTTTTTCTCATAGCCCATGTTTATTCCTCCCAACAGCTCACAGAAACACTCCTACCAAGCAACCCACAGTTGCCGCACAGTCACCTAGATCCAGAGAAGGCCACAAAAAAACAAGGAACAGGATACTCACCCAACAAGAACAAAACCAGGTATCAACAATAACACCAACCCCAATTCAGAATACTTAGAAACTAGCAAAAAAAAATCACAAACAACCAAGATTATATGTCTCCACCCAAGCCCAGCTGCCCTACCATACCAGAGTAAGCCCTCCTGAGAGGTTGGGGATTTAGCTCAGTGGTGGCGTGCTTGCCTAGCAAGCGCAAGGCCCTGGGTTCAGTCCTCAGGTCTGAAGAAAAGAAAAAAAAAAAATAAAGAGTAAGCCCTCCTGAGAAATGCAATTTAACTGAAGTATAAGACAAAGATTTTGAAATAGCAATTATGAATATGTTCAAGAACCTTAAAGAAGATATGAATAAATCCCAAAATAAAGTCTATGGAAATACAGTAGAATGAAATATTGAAAGCAGTTCAAGACATGAAATTAGAAATAAAATCAATAGAGAAATGTAAATTTAGTTAAAACTTGAAATCAAAACTTTAGGAATTTGAATAAGTAACTCAGAGACAAGCTTCCCCAGTGGAATACAAGAGTAGGAGAAAGGCACTCATGCATTGCAGAAAAAGATAGAAGAATTTGGTACCTAGGTAAAGAAAGTGTTAACTCTAGGCACAAAATATCTAGAAAAACCTGGACAATGTGAAAATATCACATATATGAGTAATATGAATAAATGGGGAAGAAGAAAACCAAATCAAAGAAACAGGAAATCATTTCAATGAAATCACAGGAAATATCTCCCAAACTTAGAGATGAGGTGACTAATCAAGGTACAGGAAGCATATAGAACACAAACAAACAGGAATAGAAAATAATCTTTCCATCACACATAATAACCAAAACACAAAACACACAGAACAAAGAGAGAATATTAAAAGCTTCAAGGGAAAAGGCCAAGTCACACAGAAAGGAAGACAAACACATAACTGACTTTTCAATAGAGACTCTAAAGGCCAGGGGGGCCAGGACGGATGTTCTACAAACTATGAAACAGGACATGCTAAGCAACACTAATCTACTCATCAAGACCCTCAATAACAATAGATTTAAAAAAAAAGAGTATCCCATGATAAAAAGAAGAAGGAGGAGGAGAAGAAGAAGAAGAGGAGGAGGAGGAGGAGGAGGAGGAGGAGGAGGAGGAGGAGGAGGAAGAGGAAGAAGAGGAAGAAGAGGAAGAAGAACTTAAGCAGTATCTGTTTACTGATCAAGCTCTACAAAAAGGCACTTGAAGGAAAACTTCAATCTGAAGACATTAACCACACCAAAGAAAACAAAATGATTAAATAATCAAAGACCAACAAATCAAAAGGAGAGGAGAGGGGAGACACCATAACAACAAAATGACAGGAATCAACAAATTCTGCTGATAGATACTCAGGACATTAGTGGTCTCAATTCCACAATAAAAAGACATAGATTAACATATTGGATTAGACAACAGGATCCACATTTTTGTCCTACATCCAAGGAATTCCCCTTTCCAATAAGGATATACATCACCTCAGGGTAAAATAATGGAAAAAAAGATATACTAGACAAATGGATTTAAGAAGCAAACAGGTGTAGTCATTTTAATATCTGAAAAACACAGATATCAGTCTAAAACTCCTAAAGTAACTGGAAGAGATAGGGGAAGATGCAACACACTCATCAAAGAAAACATCTGCCAGGAATATATTGCAACTCTGAGCATTGGTGCACTAAAACACAAGGTCACGAGTTCATAAGCGACACACTACTACAGCTAAAATCACTTAGTGACCACACATGGCAAAAATACTCTATTCTTTGATACCCTATTCTCACCAATGTACAGGACATCCAGACCCAAAATAGAAACATAAGGGCACTAAATGATGTCATAAATCAAATGAACCTATCAGATATTTACAGAGCGTGTCATCCAAATATAAAAGAATACACTTTCTTCCCAGCAGTTCCTGGAACTTTCTCCAAACAGACCACATATTGGACAAAAGGTGAACCTCAACAGACACCAAAAAGTTGATATAACATTCTGTATCTATCTGACTCCCATGGATTAAAGCTGGATATCAACAACACCAAAACCAATAGTGAGTTTAATAACTTAAGAAAAACTAAACAACTCATTACTGAATGAAAAAATGGGTCAAGACAGACACAAAGAAATTAAAGACGTTCTAGAATTGAATGAAAATGAATACACAGCATACCCAAACTTACGAAACACAATGAAAGCAGTGGTAAGAGGCAAGTTCAAAGCACTAAGTGCCTACAGGAAAAAAAAAATGGGTAGATATATTATCAACTTAACAGCATGCCTTGAAATTCTAGAATGAAAAGAAATAACATGCAAAAGGAGTACGCAGCAAGAAATAATCAAACTCAGGGCTGAAGTCAATAAAAGAGAAACTAGCAAAAAACAAAAAAAATACAAAGAATCAATAAAAAAAGAGGGTTTTTTTTCATAAAATTAATAAGATTGACAGCCAAGTTAAATAAAAGATGGAGATACAAGATCAGAATTAATAAGATTAGAGATTACAGGGGACCTAACAATAGACACCATGGGTATCCAGAGAATAATTAGGATATACTTTAAAAGACTGTACTCTATTGAAATGGAAATTTTAAAAGAAATGGAAATTTTTCTTGATATATGCAATGAACCAAAGTTAAATCAAAACGAAATACACAATTTAAACATACCTGTAGCCCCTAGTGATATATAAGAAGTAATTAAAAGTCTCTCAATCAAAAAGTATCAAGGGCCAGATACATTCAGCACAGAATTCAACTAGAATTTCTAATAAAAATTAATGCTGATAGTCCTCAAATTATTCCACAGAATATAAAAACAGAAGCAAGACTGACTAGGTCGTTTTGTGATGTCATATTAGCCTGATTCCTAAACCTCATAAAGATGCAACAAAGAAAGAAAATTACAGACCAATTTTTCTTAGGGACACAGATGCAATTTTTTTCAATAAACTTCTTGTAAACTAAATATCAGAACCTACCAAGATCGAATAGTCTTCATCATAAAGATTCTGGCATGGTTCAACATATCCAAAGCAATAAATGTAATTCAACACATAAACAGACTGAAAAACAAAAGTAAAGGATCATCTCATTAAATGCAAAGGGGACCTTTGACAAAATCCAACACCGTTTTACAATTAAAGTCCTAGAGAGACCAGGGAGTCAAGACACACACACACACACACCTCAAACTCACAGCCAACAGGAATCAAGAATAAAATCAGGAATAAGACAAGGTTATCCACTTTTCCCATACCTATTCAATATAATACTTAAGTCTTAACTAGAGCAATAAGACAACTGAAAGAGATCAAAGGGATACAAATAGAACAGGAAGAAATCAAAATATCTTTATTTGCAGAAGATATAATTGTATACATTAAAAAAATAAAGACTCCACCTGGAAACTTTTACGGCTAATATTTGCTTTCAGCATTGTAGCAAAAAACAAAAATTAACTCACAAAAATCAGTCTCCTTCATATATGCAAATGACAAAAAGACTGAGAAAGAAATCAAAGAAATAATACCTTTCACAATATCCTCAAAAATGTCCAGGTAATTATAACCAATAAAATGAAAGACTTGTAGGATAAAAAATTATTATTATTAAAGAGGGAGATTGAAAAAGATACCAGATGGAAAGATCTCCCATGCTTATGAATCAGTGGAATTAGTGTAGTGAACACAGCCATCCTACCAAAATCAATCTATAGAGCTCAACAAAATCCCCATAATAATTCCAACACATTATTCCACAGAACTTGAAAGGACAAATATCTCAGCGTCATATGAAAATAAACATATACACTAAACAAAACAGGATACCTAAATCACTCTGGGATAATAAAAGAACTGTCGGAGGTATCACCATCCTTGAGTTCAAATTATACTGCAGAGCTATAGTAATAAAAACAGCATGGCATGGCATTAACACAAAAACACACAAGCTGATCAAGGAATCAAATTGAAGATGCATACAAAATTCCAAACACCTATGGATGCCTGATTTTTGGTAAAGACCCCAGACATACACACTGGAAAAAGACAACATCTTTAATAAATGATCATGGTCAAGCTGAATGGATGTATATAGAAGAATGCAAAAAGTTCCAAACTTACCATCCTGAACAAAACTCAACTCCATATATCCAGGGCCTCAGCATAGGTGAAGACACACTGATTCTGATAGAAGAGAAAGTGGGAAATAGTCTTGAAGTCATTGGCAGAAAGTAATTCCTGAACAGGACACCAATAGCACAGGTACTAAGAACAGCAATTAATAAATGGAACTTCATGAAATCAAAAGGCTTCTCTCCATTTTGGGGAAATAGGCAGGATACAAAATTGGAAAAGATGCTTACCAACTATACCTCCTATAGAGGGCTAATCTTTAAAATATGTAAAGAACTAAAAGGATAAACTAGATCTCAAGAAAACAAACGATCCAATTCTAAAATGGATTACAACCATAAACAGTATTCACAAAAGATGCAGCACAGGTAGATGAGAAACACTCAATGTTTTCAACATTCCCAATCATTGGGGAAATGCAAATCAAAACTACTTTGAGATTACGCTTGTCAGACTGGCCAAGATTAATGACAGCTTATGCTAGTAAGGATGTGGGAATAAGAGGAACTATTATCCATTGCTGATGGGAGTGCAAATTTATACAGCCATTACGGAAATCGATGTAGCAATTCCTTGGAAAGATTGGGATGGATTTCCCTCAAGACCCTGCAATACCACTCCCAGGCATAAATGAAGGACTCTGTACCCTACAACAGGACACTCATTCATCCTTATTCACTGTTGTTTCATTCATAATAGTTAGGAACTGGAAATAGCCTAGTTGTCCATCAATGGATGAATGTATAAAGAACACATGGTACATTTTCACAATGAACTATTACTTTAAAAATGTTTTTAAAAAATGAAGTTGTCAGGTAAGACAGAACTAGAAATTTTCATCCTGAGTGAAAAAATCTAGACTGAAAAGACAAATGTGATATGTATTAGCTATTAAGTTGATGTCAACTTTTAAGTCTCCAATAGGCATTCTGATATAAACACAGAAGTTAGGTTAGAGTAAGGGAGTGGGAAGGATTCCCTGAGAAAGGAAAAGTGGAATACATAGTTTTGGAGAGACAGGAGATAGAGACTAGAATGAGGGGATTAAATAGAGAGGAGTAGAGAAAGGGGGTAAAAACCCACAGCGGGACAGCTAAAGCAAAGGCTCATCTGAAGGGTCACATGAAAGCTTACTATAGTAGAAGCTTCTTAACATATATTCATAAATTAAATCTAAATGGAGTCACCAAATGACAGGGAGACAATACCTCAACCCGACATACCTTGCCACCAAAAGAAACTTATGGGGCTAGGTAGATTAAATCTACTTGAGCTGTTGGCCAAGAGATTCCACGGAAAGTACAAACGGTGGGCTATTGCCAAAGTCATTGATTGCTCTCCACAAACTGATAGTCAGTCCCTGTAGTTAGAAATGACATCTCAGAAAGAGAGAAAGAGGAGAGGCCGAGAAGCCGTGGCAGGACAATGGAGGCTGACATAAAGATCTCGCTCTCTGTATTTACAGGTTGTTATCAATGTTCTTAAGGGATGGATGGTACCGCGCTTTGTATGTTTAAGTGGGCAATCATATCTTATCAATTGAATCTAAAAAAAAAAGAAGAAGAAAGAAAGAAACAACATATCTCATTGAACATAGAGAAGTGCCTAACTAAACCCCTACTAAATAGTGGTCACAGCACCAGAAAGTACTCTGTGTGCTGCCGGAGGAGAAAGGTGTTGGGA
>NC_046157.1:167196279-167326279 GCF_011064425.1 Rattus rattus | reverse complement strand
TCCATTGTGGGTAGGGCCCTTCCTGGGTAGGTGGTCCTGAGTTCTACAAGAAAGCAAGCTGAGCAAGCCATGGGGAACAACCCAGTAAGCAGCACCCTTCATGACCTCTGCATCAGCTCCTGCCTGCACGTTCCCAGCCTGTTTAGAGTTCCTACTTTGATTTCCTTGAATAATAAACAGTAACCTGGCTGTGTAAGACAAATAAACCGTTTCACCTTCAACTTGCTTTTTGGTTATAGTGTTTTGTTGCAGAAAGAGAAATGCTAACTAACACATGAGGTGTGTCCAAACATTGACTGTAAAAACAATTAGGAAGTGTGGCTTCCGTCTCACAACTATCTATCTTGGAGTGTGGGCAACTTAAATTCTATGGACCAGAAGTCCATGAATAATAAAATAATGTGGAACAAACTTTAAAGGATCTCAATTTTAGTCCTTTCAAAACTACCTACTTATTAACATTTGGAAAATTAAATATATATTCAATAACAGAAACTGATAACAAAGTATACTACAAAAATATGGCACTTCTGATTGGAAGAAGGGATGTAAGGACACAAGAAATCCACACTCATTGTTTGGCTTGACATATAATCAGTCTCGGCCTCAAAGGTGACTGAAGAGTCGTTGTGTTATACAATGAAGTACACAGAGGTCATAGGCTGTCAAAAATATTATAGACTGTCAAAATGGCACCCAGTGCTCTTGGCAAACTGTCACTAGATCAGCTGGGAATGCTAGGCTGGAACTCTCTGGAAGCACTCTTCTACTAGATCCACTCATAATAGCAAATTACACCAGAAACCACAAAACCGTTTGTTAAAATGGCTCGGAGCTGTACAAACCAGACGTGAGGTAGATAATCTAATTATAACCCTTCCTCCCAGCCATGCCGTTCAGTCAGTGGTGGAGTCACGGGTTATTGCTTTCTATAATCTGTTTACTCACAGATTTGGAAATCAGAACTCCAACTCTTCAAATACCCTCAGATACTACATTCTATTCTTAGTGTCTTGTCTCCTTGTCTTCTTACACGGCAGATATTAAGAAACTCAGCAGTACATGTATTTAATTATAGGAGAAAGGATCGGAACATCGCAGGGAGGAACAATCACCAGCTGATTCAGCATGCAAGCTCTAACATCAGTAGTTGCTAAAGTGTAGTCGTTCTTCCCCCAGTAAAAATTTCCTCTAGTTGCCTCCTCAGCTCCAGGACCCAAAAGGTTAAAGAAGTCATATGACAAAACTCAGAGGCTTTACAAATATCCAAACTTGAAATAGAGTCCACTCTCGTTTATCTTCTATGTGGCACTGGCTACATCCATAATTTCTTGGTCTAAACCAAGTACATTTTATAAACGTGTCAGACACACAATAACAGGATTATCTATCAAGGAGTAGGATTGTTTCTTAGTATCAGTTTTAGATCATAGGTCAGGTGTTTCAAAAAATAATCCCTTTTCCCTCTTAAACAACAAAATTCAACTTGAACCTTATCCTCCATGAAACTAGAGTAGCGAGAAATTCGACGTGGTTTATTTCTCCTTGCACCCCTCTCGGATCACAAAACAACTCCTAGAGTTGAGTGTAATGCTAGAAAATCAAGAGGGAAAAGGTCTCCCATTGCTGTGATGTGCTTTTCTTCTTACTCTGGTTCTTCAAGCTCACATCACTTCAACGAAGTGGGAAGCACCAAGCTTTCCTTCTTTGACGTTATGAAATTCGGTCAACTGTTAGGTTGGGGAAATTGATATCTGCATTTTTTTTCTATCATAAAGAATCACACAGCTAAGTCCTTTACCGTAGTGCTGCTTTTGGAGGGCATTCCCACAGATGGTTTTCAAGTTCCCTGTGACTCAAGAACCCATGACGACCATGTGGGTCCGCAGACCCTGCCACTTGCATTTGACCACTGTGTTTTTCTCTACATTTAAACATGCTTCATTTTTTCCCCTTTACTCCCAAGACATATTTTTCCCAACCTCTCAGAAACAATGTGAGGTGTACGTGTGGTTAATGACATAGTACAGTATATTGACTGAAAGAAGTGTTGTCCAGCAGGTTTCTAGAGTTTAAATTCCCTAAATATCTACTCCCCATCCCCCCAACCCCCTGCAGACACAATTCTATCCTCCATCTCCTTGAATTTTATCAGCATTTTTTGACATTCCATGAGAGTGGAATAATACAGTAGCATATCTTGATCCCCTGTGACTAATTTATTTGGCTTAACAAAATGCCTCACATTCAGGCATTAGAAAATATAACATAATCCCATTGAATATGAATTATATATTGGGATGTATATAGCATTTTCAAGATTTATTCATTTTTATTTCATGTTTATGAGTGTTTCACCTGCGTGTGTGTGTGTGTGTGTGTGTGTGTGTGTGTGTGTGTGAGAGAGAGAGAGAGAGAGAGAGAGAGAGAGAGAGGGAGAGATCTGTGGATGACTCAGATCCCTGGAACTGTAGTTACAGATAAAGAGTTGTGATCCAATATGTGAGTTCTGGAAATTAAACCCAGATCCTCTGGAAGAGCAGCCAGTGCTCCTAACTGCTCAGCTATCTCTCCAACCCACACCACATGTATTAATCTACCAATAAACCGCAAAGGTTTTGTGTATATTATATATTATAAAAAATATGTAGATAAAGACAACAATGTCAATATCTTTATAAGATCCTGATTAAAATTAGTTCCTTGGGCAGGTACCTGAAAGTAATATATCTAGATCATACTACATTTTTTCTATTTAAAAAATTTCATATATGTGTATCATGTATTTTGATCAAATCCCCCACCCTGTCCAATTCCCTCACTACCCTCACCACCATTTTTCTTTCCCAACTTCATGTACTTTTTTGATTTTTGCCCATCGAGTTCGTTTAGTACCATCTGCATGGGAATGGCCCTGGACCCAGCTAGTGAAACATAAGTAGCCTCTAATGGCCCACACCCCTGAAGAAAACCAATTACCCCTCAAGCAGCCATTAGTAATAGCTCTTCAAACAGAGATGGGACTTCATCACCTCCCCATCCATGCTGAGATTACTCCTGGCTTGATCTTGTCATGTCTTATACTATTTCTTATCCCTTAATGCCAAGAAAACTGAAGTATTTGTTTTGTTCTCTAGGCAGCACATTGCCTGGAACACAGTTCAGAGTGTTTTGTGAATGGTTGATAGTTGTGACAAAATAATTAAGGATAGAATACTGTTTTGAGATTCAAATCTTTGATCTTATAATTTTAAAAAAAGATTTTTTCCATAGACTATTGTTGTACATCTATTGAATTTGTGACAAATCCATGTGCTTCCAGGGAAACCTAAATGGTCTAAAACAAAGAATGCAACAAAAATGTTAAAAGATTTTTCAAATCATTCGATAGCACAATAGTATAATAACAAATTGGTATTTTTAAATTTTCAAAATTAAAGCACATTATTAGGTATGAGTATATTTCTTCTTAGCTTCAAAGTTATTATATTTAAAGATGATATCAGAACCTGGAGGTCTTGAATAGAGTCAGCAAACTGTGTTTGTTATATGCCAGCTACTGAATATTTTAAGAGATTCTGTGACAGAATATAATCTATAACTACTCCCTGTAGCTCAAAACGCCATAAATAATTAATAAGCACAAATGAATGAACATGGCTATGTTCCAATAAAACTTTACAAAACAAGAGAATGGGCCAGATTTACCGCAGAATGCTGTTTGCCCAACCCATGGTCTAAAGGTTGAACAATAAATATTGATCACAAAATAAAGGAAAGATACAATGTAACAGCAATTTGCTACCTCAAAAGACATAAAACTATTTCCCTAAAGGGTCAGAGAGAGAGCTCAATGGAGTCCAGGCCTAGTAACGCCCACCCAACTGAAGCTCCAGCTCCAAAGAGATTTAGTAGGCCTCGGGTCCCTGAACACACACAAACACACACCACACACACACACACACACACACACACACACACAAACACACACACACACACCACACATACACACCACACACACCACACACACACACACAACACACACACACCACACACACACACACACACACCACACACACACACCACACCACACACACACACACACACAAACCCAACACACACAAAACACACACCACACACACACACCACACACCACACACACACACACAAAACACAACAAACACACACACACACCACACACCACCAAAAAACAACACACACACAACACACAACACACACACACACACACACACACACACACACACACACACACACACACACACACACACACATACACAGACACACAAAAAAAAATATCAAAACACACCCACACCCACAAACACACACAAACACACACACACCATACACCACACAAACACACCACACACACACACACACATACACACACACACACACACACACACACACATATATATATATATATATATATACAAAATAAATCTTTTTAAAATTTCTTCCCTAAAGCAAGATGTAAATGTAAAGACAAACATGAAATATACTCTAAAAATAGCTTGGACTGTTTTACTACTGTAAAAGGTAAAGGTGGGTGCCCTTAAAGAAGTTTCTGTTCTCTCAAACTAAGAAGCCAGAGAGAAGAAAATGTTTTGTGCCTTGGAACTTTACAGAAAAAGAAATACTGGCTCCTACAACAAACAGAATGTGATAGAGTGGAATAAATTCAAATGGCTGAAACAAAAGCCATTCTTGAGTGTGTTGGCAATGGCTGTGTAGATGCCTTAGAACCACAATTGGGGTTGATGGGTTGTGTGTGTGGTTGAGTATCCAACAGCAAGACTTCCTTTTACCGCTAAGTCATATTCTCTGGGCACAAACATGTATGATTAGTTCTTAACTATTTAAGCTACAGCATCAGACAATAATAACCACCATGTGGGCAGGGATTAAGACTAAAAGGGAGAGCTGGTCCTCAAGGGCGGTGAAGGCCAGTGAAGACCAGACTCCTTTTCCTACTGTTTCCTCCTCATAGTCACTCCTATGCCCATGAGGCCATCTGCAACAGAAGAAAAAGTAGCCCTGGGGAATGTGTGAACAGGAAATGGTTTGGATAAAAACCATGAGCTAAGCAAACGAGAAAAAATACAACTGTTAAATTAGAAGATATTTATGAACCACGAAGTAAGTTTCCGAGTCCCTGAATCAAAGTTGTCTTTAGTCATATGAAAAGTAAAATTAGTTCACATTTTACTTTACTCAATTAATTCATGATAAAAATTCAGTTACATTGCTCAATTCATTTCCTAATTCTGTGTGTCGTTCTCTGTGTCTTTGTCTCTGTCTCTGTCTATGTTGTTGTAGAAAATACTTAATCCAAATCTTGGATTTCTACCCTGCCTTTGGTCATTCAGTTTCTGGATAAAAGATGCACATGACCTTTGTATTTATAATAAGCCTTTATCATCACTAATGCTGGGCACCTATCTACCCTCTATGCTATTAAAATCTATATTCATTGACAACACCAAGTTATTACTTGCTATGTTTCATCTGGGCTGCTCTTAACTCCTATTTGCCAGGCCTCAGGACCATGCTTTCTTAACTCCTAAGCCATGGTGTTTCTCCTCTCCTTATATTCTTCTCTGACTTCATGGTCTTCTTGGACCCCAAGGCCAGGAGCACCAAACCTGCCTGCCTATCTTAATTCTTCCCATCTATAGGCTGCAGGCATCTTTAGTCACCAAGCAGAAATAACTTGGGGGCAAGGTCACATAGAATCACTTGGGTTTATGTGTTGACTCTCTCTTCTTTGGAGTAACCAACACATAGCAACAGACCAAACCTCAACACTATATCTCTCTGACTTTCTCTGTGTGTGTGTGTGTGTGTGTGTGTGTGTGTGTGTGTGTGTGTGTCTGTATGTCTTTTTCTCTCTGCCTCTGTCTCTCTCTGTCTCTGTGTGTGTGTGTGTGTCTGTATGTCTTTGTCTCTCTGCCTCTCTCTCTCTCTGTGTGCATGTGAGTGTGTGTGCACTCATGCACATGTGTGCATGTGCATCTTTCCCAAATGACTGAAGTATTTGAGCTCTGCTTTATTCTCTTACAGGTTTACTCATAATGTAAAGTGGACACAGATATCTCTCTCCTTTTTATAAATGTATAATTTCTTCTTTGAAACATGCAGAGAAATTATTATACTTCTCCAGCTGCAAAGAGGCAGTAACAATGCCAGTATCCAACTAACCATTCATTCCATTTATGCTAGAGAGGAGCGTACCTCCTTTATAAGCACAGAGGTCTTTCTTTTCTTCCCATTTCTCAAGTCTCTGGTTCCCGGGGCTCTATAACAAGGGACATTCCCCAGAGAGGTCCCCTAAATGGAGTTATGTATAAGAATTCACTCACAGAACCTGTCATGAATTTCTTCTTACAAGCCCTCAGCTAGAACTTCTGTGTAAAATTATACATAAAGGTTTTGTTAGCTTTCACGGTAAAGAAATCACAAATCTAACCGTAACTCCAAATTTCCATAAAGCTCTCGTACACACAGAAACAACTGGAGTAGAATGCCTAGTGTCACAATGCCAAGACAGCACACAGGAGAAACTTTCACTTATATCTTCCCCTACTTCAAGCAAAAAGGAAGCCTGTGGTCACAGAGCGAAGGGGACAACTTTGTCTGTCATAGCCAGCTTCAGGTTCAGAAACACGCCTGTGTCTGAGTCCTGGATTGAGATGAGGAACAAAACCCCATCAAAGCTGATCTTGTCATTCATGTCAGTGTGCTGTGACTTGTTCTATAAGTCAGGCCTAACACCAATATGGCCTCAGTCACCCTGTCACTGTGAACTCCCAGGGACATTTTATAGGTTGAACCCACTGGATCACTTCTGCCTATGCTGAGCACAGTTCAGCTGGTAAGGATCCAGGAAACACATTCCTAGGGGCTCTTGGAAGTATTTTCTGATAAATGCTACCAAAGGGAACTTCACTGTTACTACTTTGATCTGAAAGAACTATGATGGCTTCTAATTCAGGAGAAATTTAGTTAATGTATAGGATGACACGATGAGAGAATATTAAAAGAACTTGTCTTTAAGGCAAACAGTAGAGCGGGAAGGGAGGGAGAGAGGGAGGGAGAAAGAGAGAAAGAGAGAGAGAGAGAGAGAAAGAAAGAAAGAAAGAAAGAAAGAAAGAAAGAAAGAAAGAAAGAAAGAGAGAGAGAGAAAAAACAGTATTTTGAGATGCAAAAACTTTTAGGTATTCTGAAAACTGTCTGACTCTATATATCCCCAACCAAGCTTTAGAGAAGGTCACTCTCATTCACTAGATATCTTTCTCCCTGTCACAGCAGACAGTATAGAGTGTATAGATCGTATAGGTGGCATTTTATATATATCACAAAAGAAAGTTGACAATTTATTTTTATCTAATTCTATTATATATTGGCACTACACATCATTTGTTAAATTAATTTTCAAAAAGCTATCTGGCATTTCTCTTTGAAATATTCAGGATGAGATGAGCAAGCAAAGCACATCACAGATAAAAGGAGTGCACTGCAAGGAGATGCTTTCTTTTTGACTGCGGAATGTGTTACTCTGGGGTTTTGTAATCCCTTTCAGGGTAGATATAGCCCTGTTGGCAGTCTCCCTCAGACAAGAGGGAACAATTAGTCTCACTGCACTGAAGTCCTACTGGTTTAAGAGCTCCATATAAACGACTGAGCCACAAAGTAAGGACCCGCCAAGGATGAAAGGGATCACACTAGGGATGCAGAACACTGTATGTTTTCATTTTGATATAATGTTAATGAGAGAAAACTGAAAGCAGGCTTACCTGTTGTGCTATTTTGAATGATAATTGTGTATCATAGTCTTAGGTGTTTGAATGCTTTGGTCCTCGGTTGGTGAACCTTTTTTGGGAAGGCTTAGGAATTAAAGACTTGCACCATTTAATATTCTGTCTGTCTATCTCTCTTTCTCTCTGGGTATGCTGTGTGTGTGTGTGTGTGTGTGTGTGTGTGTGTGTGTGTGTGTGTGCTTTCCCTGCATGCTGTTCAAACTGTAAACTCTGAGCTATTCCTGCTATCATGCCCTGTGCTTTATGCCAGCAAATGGAAAAGAGAACCCATACTTCTACAATAAAAAAAACAGGAATAAACAAACACTGCTCATTGATTACTCTCAACATCAAAGGTTTCGATTCCCCAATAAAAAGACCTAGGCTAATGGATGGGAAATGAAACTAGGATCCATTCTTCAGCTTTATCCCGTGTCTTACTTAGAGTTTCATTGCTGTGAAGAGACACCAGGACCATGGCAACAATAGGTGTGGTAGAAAAACATTTCCTTGGGGCTGACTTACAGGTTCAGAGGTTTAGTAACTATTATCTTCATGGCAGGAGGCATGGCAGTATGCAGGCAGACATGGTGCTGGAGTTGCTGAGAGTTCTATATCTTTATCCTCAGGCAGCAAGAGGAGACTGGGTACCACCCTGGGTGTAGTTTGAGCATAGGAGACCCCCAAAACCCATCCCCACAGTGACACACTCCCTCCAACAAGGCCATACCTACTCCAACAAGGCCATATCTACTCCAACAAGGTCATACCTACTCCAACAAGGTCATACCTACTCCAACAATGTCACACCTCCTAATAGTACCACTCCTTATGCTATGGCCAAGGATTCAAACATACAAGTCTATAGGGGCCATTCCTATTCAAATTGCCATACCAAGAAACACACTTTAACATCAAGAATAGACGTCATTAAGGATAAAAAGATAGAAAAAGGTGTTCTAAACAAATGGACCCAAGGAGTCTAAGGACCTGATATTTTATAAAGAAGCCAGAAATACACACTAGAAAAGAACAGCATCTTCAAAAATGGTGCAGGTTAAACTGGATGGTGGCTGCATGTAAAAGAATCTAAATGGAGCCATACTTGTCACCCTGTACAAAACTCAACTCCAAATGAATCAATGGCTTCAACATGAGGGCAGATTCACAGAATCTGATAGGAGAGAGAGTAAGGAATAAGCTTAAACTCATAGGCACAGGGAAAGACTTTCTGAATAGGACATTGATCACACAGGACCTAAGAACAACATTTAATAAATGTAATCACTAAACAACAGGGAAGATGATAGATGGGCACATCTCATCTTTTTTTTTTTGGCATTTAAACATAATTTTATTAATTTAAGAACTTTGTTGATATTGAAACTGAAAGATACCTGTTCGATATTAGTGTAGCCATTTCTTTTTTTTTTTCTCTCCATCTTTATTAACTTGGGTATTTCTTATTTACATTTCTTTTTTTTTTAATTAACTTGAGTATTTCTTATTTACATTTCGAGTGTTATTCCCTTTCCGGTTTCCAGGCAAACATCCCCTCCCCTCCCCTTCTTTATGGGTGTTCCTCCCCATCCTCCCCTTGCCGCCTCCCCCAACAATCTAGTTCACTGGGGGTTCAGTCTTAGCAGGACCCAGGGCCCCCTTCCACTGGGCATATCTCATCTTAAGGAATGGGTTGCATCTAACCAAGTTATTGGCCAAATGGTCCTCATGGGAACCTTCAAACAACCCATGCCATTTCCAAGGCTTTTACTCTCTACAAACTAATGATAAGGTCCTATTGCTAGATATAATAACTCCTCAACTCACTAAACACAGAGAAGTCTAATTGGTACCTACCTAGAGGCAAAAGGAAAAAAGACACCATCTTCAAAAATGGTGCAGGTTAAACCGAATGGTGGCTGCATGTAAAAGAACCCAAGTGTGTCCACACTTGCCGACCTGCACAAAACCCAATCAATGGCCTTGTTGGCTAACGTTCATAGCACCTGGAGGTACTCTGTGTGCTACCAGTGGAGAAAGGCAAGCAGAAGCCCAACTACAAACCTTCCAATCTACAGTGGAGACCTGTCTGCAAGATTTTCTGGTACAATAGTTGCATGAAACTTGGGAAAGTATTCAGCCAATACGTCGTTTGATTTTTAGCCCACTCCACGAGGTAGAACCCATGTCTAATGATGCTTAAGTTTCTAAGAATCCGAGACTTAATTGGTCAGGACCTGGGGGAAAACCAAATACTACCATTTCGCTAAAAGAATGAAGCAATGAAATGAATCTTCACGTTCTGCTATACTCATAGGTCACTGTCTCATTCACCCACCATCAGAGACGCTTCCCTCCACAGTAAATAGGAACAAATAGAAAGGCCCACGGCCAGGCAGTGTGCAGGTGATTGAGAGATCTTCAAACAATAAGGCCTAAATAGAATGTCTTCATCAAGTACCTTCCTCTGAGCTCAGGAAACGTTGCCCAAAAGGTGGCAGATAGGATGTCAGAGCCAAAGGGGAGGGAAGACACCAAGGAAACAGAGCCTTCAAAGCACAGGAGGACCAAGGCACATATGATCTCATGAAGATGGTGGTGGTGTTATGAGGCCTGCGCAGATCTGGGCCTGATGAGGCCCCAAGGCTAAGAATGGACATGGACACAAGCCACCATCCCCAACGCAGAAGCCATCTCCAATTAATAACCACTCTCAATTGAAAAATTAGTTTTCTCCAATAGAGTTTCAGTTTGTATACAAAGCACTCTTAAGGGCAGGCAGACCTCATGCCCAGCAGTAGACGACCAACATGAAACAAACTCAGTGGCATTCTAGGAATTATTTTCTTGTTTAGTTATTTGATTGGTTGGTTGGGATGGGGCAGGGTATTTTGTCTCATAATGCTTTGTCTGGACTTTTCCTTTCTTCCTTTTTCCTTATCCTGTAGGTCTTTTGCTCCTATGTTAGGATTTCCAACTTTGGGTCTTTATGGAAAGTTTGTGTTTTCTAATCTGGGTGTCTCTGTGCTTTTTCTTTGACACTTTGATTTTTTTTCCTGTTCACTTGTTTTCTCCTACCCAGGCTTGTTTGGTTTTATTTTAATTATTTTTTCTCTCTTCATATGCTCATTTGTTTTTCTAATGATAGAGACCAGTAAAGGTGGATCTAGATGCGTTGGGAGGTAGGGAGCATTGTATGAAAAAAAAAATTTACTTTCAAGAAAAAAAAAGAAAAAATCTAAATTCATAAATAGAGCCAAAAGCTAAATCGTTGTGGAAGTTGATATGTGCTGTTTAAACAGTAAAAGGAACAGCCTGGCACACACACATACACACACACACACACACACACACACACACACACACTAATTGCTAATTTAAAACCATGAATCATATGTTACAATAGGTATTTGACTTCAGTGATCCTCAGTACTTAGGAGGCTATGGAGGTCTGAGTAAGAATGGCCCCCATAGGCTCATATATTTGACTGCTTAGTCACCAGGGTGGAGCTCTTTGATAGGTTTACAAAGATTAGGAATTTTGGTCTTGTGGGAGGAAGTGTGTCAATGGGGATGAGCTTTGAGGTTTCAAAAAGCCCATGCCTGGTCAAGTCTTTCTCTACCTGAAGATCAGAATGTAGTTCTCAGCTACCGCTCCAGGGTCTGCCTGCTTGCCACCATGCTCCCCGCCATGATGGTAACGGACTTAAACCTCTGAAACTGTAAACAAGGCCTCAGTTAAGTGCTTTCTCTTGGGGAATCACCATCCCTGACCTCAAGCAGTATTACAGAGCAATAGTCATAAAAACTGTATGGTATTGGCACAGAGACAGTCAGATAGACCAGTGGAATAGAATTGAAGACCCAGAAATGAACCCACACATCTATGGTCACTTGAGTCTTGACAAAGGAGCCAAAACCATCCAATGGAAAAAAAGATAGCATTTTCAACAAATGGTGCTGGTTCAACTGGAGGTCAACATGTGGAAGAATGCAGATCAATCCATGCTTATCACCCTGTACAAAGCTTAAGTCCAAGTGGATCAAGGACCTCCACATCAAACCAGATACACTCAAACTAATAGAAGAAAAAATGGGGAAGAGTCTCAAACACATGGACACTGGAGAAAATTTCCTGAACAAAACACCAATGGCTTATGCTCTAAGATCAAGAATCAACAAATGGGATCTCATAAAACTACAAAGCTTCTGTAAGGCAAAGGACACTGTCATTAGGACAAAACAGTGACCAACAGATTGGGAAAAGATCTTTACCAATCCTACAACTGATAGAGGGCTTATATCCAAAATATACAAAGAACTCATGAAGTTAGACTGCAGGGAGACAAATAACCCTATTAAAAAATGGGGTTCAGAGCTAAACAAAGAATTCACAGCTGAGGAACATCGAATGACTGAAAAGCACCTAAAGAAATGTTCAACATCCTTAGCCATCAGGGAAATGCAAATCAAAACAACCCTGAGATTCCACCTCACACCAGTAAGAATGGCTAAGATCAAAAACTCAGGTGACAGCAGATGCTGGCGAGGATGTGGAGAAAGAGGAACACTCCTCCATTCTTGGTGGGATTGCAAACTGGTACAACCACTCTGGAAATCAGTCTGGAGATTCCTCAGAATATACCTGTCCTCGGTAAATAACCAAAAGATGCTCCAAAATACAAAAAAGAAACATCTTTAATTATGTTCATAGGTGCCTTATTTATAATACTCAGGAGCTAGAAGAAACCCTAATGGCATTCATCAGAGGAATGGATACAAAAAATGTGGTACATCTACACAATGGAATATTACTCAGCTATCAAAAACAATGACTTCATGAAATTCATAAACAAATGGATGGAACTAGAAAATATCATCCTGAGTGAGGTAACCCCATCATAGAAAAACACACATGGCATGCACTCATCGATAAGTGGATATTAGCCCAAATACTTGAATTACCCAGGATGCAATGCATGGACCACATGAAACTCAAGAAGGATGACCAAAGTGAGGAAGGTTCACTCCTTCTTTTTTTTTTTTTTTTTTTTTTTTTTTTTTTTGGAGCTGAGGACCGAACCCAGGGCCTTGTGCTTGCTAGGCAAGCGCTCTACCACTGAGCTAAATCCCCACCCCCTCACTCCTTCTTTAAAAGGGGAACAAAAAATATCCATAGGAGGGGATAGGGAAGGCAAAGTTTAGAGCAGAGACTGAGGGAATGGCCATTCAGAGCCTGCCCCACATGTGGCCCATAGATAAGATTGATGAAGCTAAGAAGTACAGGCTGACAGGAAACGGATGTAGATCTCTCCTGAGAGACACAGCCAGAACATGTCAAATACAGAGGTGAGTGCTAGCAGCAAAACACTGAACTGAGAACGGGACCCCCGTTGGAGGAATCAGAGAAAGGACTGAAAGAGCTGAAGGGGCTTGCAACCCCATAAGAACAACAATGCCAAGCAACCAGAGCTTCCAGGGACTAAGCCACTACCCAAAGACTATACATGAACTGACCCTGGGCTCCAACCTCATAGGTAGCAATGAATATCCTAGTAAGAGCACCGTGGAGGGAAAGCCCTTGGTCCTGCCAAGGTTGGTCCCCCAGTGTAGGAGATTGTTGTCGGGTGGTAATGGGGGGTAGATGGGGAGGGGAACACCCATATAGAAGAGGAAGGGAAGGGGCTAGGGGGCTGATGGACAGGAAACTGGGGAGGGAATAACATTTGAAATGTAAATAAAAAATATCCAATAAGAAGAAAATGGAAAAAATTAAAAAATAATAAAAAATAAGTTGCTTTGGTCATGGTGACTCCTCACAGCAACCGAACAGTGAGAGCTGCTGGGCTGAGCAACTCAGCTGCCGCCCAGGCCCAGACCCAGGGCTCTCAGCTGGCCCAGTCGAGCGTCTATCTACCCCATCTGTGAACCCCTGGAGCATGGCTAAGGGATCTCCACCATACAGAGCTACAACAGGATATCTGAGAGGAGTCCCGTCAAGGATCAAGTACTTAATAGCATAGCAGAGACCAGAGGGCCTCAGACGAATGACTCATTGCAATGAATGTTTGCAAGTAAAGCTGTTTGGTCAAAAGGGTGTGACACACCACAGCTTCCACAGGGAGATTGTTTGCTTTTGTTTTTGTTTTGTTTTTTTTTATTTTATTTTGTTCGTTTTCTTTTGAAGGAAGATTGCAAGGGCAGAGGGAGGATAGAGAGAGACAGGGAGATGAGTGGGATTGGGTGCGTGATGTGAAGTTCACACAGAATAAAAAGTTTTAGAAAATAATAAAGACTTAATTCTTCCATGTTACTCTGATCTAGAGAAGCATCTGGAGGAATACTGATGAACCCTGTGGCCCAATCACAGTGACGCATAAAACTAATGATCATACACCTGTGTTAAGTAATCTTAAACAGATTATGGTGGTAGATGTCTGTAATCCCAGCACTCAGATGACAAGGCAGAATTGCCATAGTCCATGGTTGAGACAAGCTTAGACTACATAATGGAACCTTGACTAAAAAGGATCTCTCTCTCTCTCTCTCTCTCTCTCTCTCTCTCTCTCTCTCTCTCTCTCCTCTCCTCTCCTCTCCTCTCCCCCTGTGTATGTGTGTGTTTATGTGATGTTTTTAGACCAAGTATTAGTAGGAAACAGATAAAATAATTTACAATTCATATTTTTGTGCTGAAAATTAACTTTTCAGGACATTTTCAATCTGCACTCGAATGTTAACATGACTAAAGGTTAACTTGAAGCCCGTTGCTATTATTCTCCTGTTGGCAGCTATCATTCCTAAAATAATGTAACTTTGAAGGCAGAGTTGATTTACATGAAAGCTACAAGAAATATTTAGAATACTTTAATCCCTCTAATGGAAAGATGATTTTTTTTGTCAAGAACAGTAAGTTTCTTCACCTTTTGGAAGTATGCATACAAATGTTAGAGCTCTCTTAGTGAGTGTTATTCCATTCACTCAACTTAATGATACATTTTTTTCTAGACATTTGAAACCTTAGTGGAGCTTCAATTACTGCTCAGCAATCTTATTTGTTTCATTTGCAGTTAGTCAAAGACTTCCTCAAATGCCGTCATTAACCGTCTGTATATGCTTGACACTTCCTCAGCACCTGTGAGGAGAGCTCTTAAGTGTTGCTATCCCTTGTGTCTACATTGGCTCCTACAGAATATCCTCCTAGACAGAGAAGAGGGTCAGAATCTCTTATACATCATCCTCTCTAGTCAGAATCTCGTCTAGAGCCTTGGCAGCTAAAATTTGTTCCTGTCCAAAGGACAGACAGGGACTAAAAATGGAGCAGAGACTGAAGGAAGGGCCATCCGGGAATTGTCCCACCTGGGGATCCATCCTGTTTGCAGACACCAAACCCAGACATTGTTGCTGTTGCCAAGAGGCACTTGTTGACAGGAACTTGGTGTGGCTGTTCCTTGGGAGGTTCTGCCACAAACTGACCAATTCAGATGTGTGCTTGGAACCAACCATCAGACTGAGCTCGGGGACCCCAGTGGGGGAGGTTGCAGAAGGCCTGGGGGAGCAGAAGGGGATTGAAAGCCCATAGGAAGAACGATGTCTGCTGGCCGGACCACCCAGTGCTCCCAGGGACTAGACCACCAACCAACGAGTGTACAGGGAGGGATCCATAGCTCCAGCCCCATGTGTAGCAGAGGATGGCCTTGTCTGGCATCAATGAGAGGGGAGGCCCTTGGTCCTGTGGAGGTTTGATGCCACAGCGTAGGGTGAAGTAGGGTGGGAGAAGGTGGGTGGGTGAGGGAGCACCCTCATAGTGGCAAAGGGAAGGGGTAGAGGGTGGATGTGGGATGAGGGGTTTGTAGAGGGGTAACTGGGAAGGGGGATATCATTTGAGATGTAAGTGAATGGAATGATTAATAAAAATAATCTGAAACATGACTATCAGCCCATTGGCAAGCATATTTTGAATGCCTACGTGAGCAGTGTAATGGACTAAGGATGCACCTTTCAAGCTGGGGACAGAATTAAACACTTACAGCCCCACCTTCTCCAGAGACTGAGGCAAGAGAACATTTAACCCTAAGAAAACAAGACCAGCATAACCAACATGGTTAAACCTATCTCAAAAAAAACAGAAAACAAAACCTCCTTTTTTGCATTGCTTTTTGTGTTTTGGCAGGTCAGATTTTCTATTAAGTTAATCACAGGGTAGATTTATATTTCTGTAATATCAAGTTAAGTCCAAATCCATGAAGTATGATATCAAAAAAATTATGAATATGTAACCTCAGCAAAGGAGTGCCCATGGGGGTGCCATAATTCCCAACAAGACTCCTGAGGAACCATCCAAATGGGTGGCCAGCCAGCATTTATGACCTGTGGAAAAACCACCTATTGACTGGACCAGCATCTATAAACCAGTTTCCCAAGGATATCCTAGAAATAGAACTTACATTTTCAATCCTGCCACTGAAGATGTGACCAACATCTGTGACCTAACAACAAAAAGGAATCCCCAGGGGTGTCACAAATATCTAGGAGCCAGAAAAGGGAATCTGAATTCTTGAGCCTGGAACCAGCAAGGATAGTCTTCATTCATAGCTTACTCCTCTCCTCATCCAGCTCTGCTAGGAGTCTTTTTCATTTGTCCCTCACTAAATACCCAATGTGAATTTAGCAGGCCCTGTTCTGTTCTGGTCTTGTCCCTCTTTATCTTTTTTTCTTTCTCACTTTTTTTTCTTTTCCCTTGTCGTCGTCTTCTTCCTCTTCTTCTTCTTCTTCTTCTTCTTCTTCTTCTTCTTCTTCTTCTTCTTCTTCTTCTTCTTCTTCTTCTTCTTCTTCCTCTTCTTTTTCTCCTTCCTCCTCCTCCTCATCATCATCATCACCACCACCGTCATCATGGTCATTCCTGATGGACAAGGATGGCATGGTTTGCATGGGGGTTGTTGTCCAATTCTAAATAATCAACCCTAAACATGTATGTAAATGAGCAACTCTAACTAAACAGGTGATGTGTGTGTGTGTGTGTGTTCTCTGTGTGTGTGCATGTGTATCTATGTGTAAAAGTAATAAAAAGATGAGGTCATAAATTTGAGAGAGCAAGACACCAAAGGAGTTGAATGGGGAGAGGGAGAGCTAGAAATGGTGTAAATATAGTACTTGTGCGTGAAAGTCTCAAAAAATAAAAATTTTAAATTAAAAAATACAATAAATAGAGACCATCAAACTCAAGGCTGAATTTAATGAAATAGAAATTTAAACATTACAAAGCACCAACTAAAGGAAGAAAAAAAGTTTTGAAAAGATGAAATGGCATACACGACCTTAGCCAAGTTAACCAAAAGAAAGTTCTAAATTTTAAAAATTAGAAATGAAAAGGGAAACATTAAAACAGACACTGCAAAAATTCATAGAATCATAAGATTATTCTTTCAAATTTTATATTATACTAAATTCAAACACTAAGAGAAATGGACGATTCTCTGGACGTAATTATCCTTCCAAAGCTAAACCAACACCAGGGAATTAAAGAAATAAACCAAAACCACTAATAAGGTAGAAACAGTAACTAAAAAAATATCCTGGGCCAGACAGATTCAACACAGGCTTCTACTTAGGGTACAATAATATACTTGCATGAAATATTTTTAAAGATTTATTTCTTTTATTTATATGAATACACTGTCACTCTCTTCAGACACACCAGAAGAGGACATTGGATCCCCACCATGTGGTTGCTGGGAATTGAACTCAGGACCTCTAGAAGAGCAACCAAATGCTCTTAACCTCTGAGCCATCTCTTTAGAAACAAATTAAAATTGGGAGGTTTCAGTTGCTTGTAATGAAAGATCAGAGTAAAGAAGGGGTAGAGGTTTAAAAAAAAGGAGCAAATTTTTTAACCTACTGCTACTCTACTAAACGGACTAAATATTAAACTGAGTTGCAATGAATTATCATTATATTAGGTTGATGTCGTTATGCAGGTGAAGGCAGACAAGATAAAACGAGGCCTATCATTGGACAAGAAGGAAGGGAGGCGGGAACAGAGGCTTTAGAAGAAGCAAGAGAAGGACTGAGCGAAGAGGAGCTGGGAGAACATGGCCGCAGATGATAAGATTCTTCTCTGCGCATAGATACAGGTTGTTATGACTATTTTTAAGGGATGGGTGTGTGCAGGATTTTGTGCTGTCTAGATGGGCAAATTATACCTTACCAACTGGATCAGAGGTTATTGTATGATGTGTTCTTTCATGTGGCGACTTAATTGAGTCCACAGTAAGAGAGCCTCGATATAGGTGGTCTCTGTATGAAACTAGCATGGCACGACCTGCCAAGGGAGCTGTGAGTGAGGACTGGAACGGCTTATGGACCGCCTGGGTCAGAGAGTACTTGGGGGCAGCATGGAGCCCCTGAGATAAATTAGCAATGGCCTGCCAGAGCCGGAACTAGAGAGAGAGTGACCACCAGGGTATGCACGGGAACCATTTCGCCATTTTTTATTTTTACCACGATTATACCCATAGATTAGTGTGTCTACCAACCCTTGACAGAATCCTCTTTCTGTAGCTTGTCAAAGTGCAGATAATGAAAGACTGTGTAAAGTTCCTTAAGGAAGGAAGGAAGGAAGGAAGGAAGGAAGGAAGGAAGGAAGGAGGAAGGAAGGAAGAAGGAAGAAAAAAAGAAAGACCTTATAAACATCTATATCATACCTCCTTCCCCCTCCTCCTTCCCCCCTCCTCCCCCTCTTCCTCCTCCAGGGCGCAGAGATCATTGTGAAAGAGGAGTATAGTAAGATACATTGGCAGTGAAATATGACAAGGAAATAGTGTTTTCAGGTCTCAACAGGGAAGCTGTACCTATGAGCTGACTAGAGCTGTGACAACATGCACAAGACCCACATGAACACTAAACCAGAGAATATCCGAGGATGGGAAGAAAGGAGAGCATAAAGCTCCATTCCTAGCAATGGAGTTACTGCAACTTACAACTGCTAAGAGAGGGAGAGTTTGTTTTATTCAGGTGTATGGTCCATGAGCAGTCACTCATGACCCCAGCCTCAAGAACAAATTAGGCAGCATAAACTGCGTAACATTCTTTATGAATACAAAGGATTTAGTTGGAGTTACCCTATACAAGAGATAACATTACTTACGGAAAAGCCCAATGCCAGGTCTGAGATGCCGCCCCTTGAGTTACTGCTCAGGGGTGTCCTGGAGATATCCAATACACTGCAGACTATGGCACTGCTCTCGTTAGCCATGAGGATTTTTGGCAAAACCCCACTGCTGAGAACACATTTTGGCCACAGAACATAGAGAAATCAAGTTGGTACTGACTCATTCTTTCATATTTCTGGAAAATGCTATACAGGTTGCTAGAGAGCAAAGCCACTAACAGTCCTACCCAGATGTGTACCCTATGAACTACAGTGGAGACCAGCGTGGCGGGACAGGCCAGAGAAGACTGGATGAGTGGCGCTCCTTCTATGGAGATGCCCTTATTCCTTTGGGTAAAGACTGTCTGGTGTGGCCTTTGGGCATGGATCAACGGCACTTCCTGTAAGGAAGCCAAATAAAATCACTGGTTCTCTAGAGAGCACGGTGTAGACGTCTATCAGTTTGTTGCTGGCACCCCAGGAAGATGGGTATATGTGCTTACATCAATGTCAGGAAGATTTTTGATAACAGGTGTTAAATACGTTTAGCCTAAGGTTTGAGTTATGTTTTACTCTCTGACAGACTCCGTTCAAGTTCAGTCAGCATCAGCTAAAACATAAAAATACACTAAAAAAAGGTACATTAAATATGAGTAGTAAATAGACTGGATCCATCACGTCTCATGCATTTTAAAACACTCATATATGTATTTTATGGACTGGTGAGATTGCTCAGTGGGTAAATGTTCTTGTTGCTGAAGCCTGATGACCTGAATTTGATCCCTAGAACCCACGATGAAGAAGAGAACAAATTCCCAAATCTATTCCAGAGCACACAACCACCAACACGCACATATCACACACACACACACACACATACACACACACACACACACACACCTGTGCATGAAAAATTTACATTTTAAAAGTATATATATTATAATGAATAAACGACAAATTAGTTTTGAAGTGCTACTGAATTCATTATGGTACAGTGTGGTAGGGAGGTAAATTTTTAAATAGCCAGGTTTGAATCCCAACCACATCGCTTTTGTACGGTTTGGAGAATATTACAAACCAGTCAATGCCTCATTATTATCATATTATTTTTAAAACCCCGTAATACTAATGCTAAGCTAACAATTCTGTAGATTCTGGCTGTCCAAATGTTATATAAATCTGCTATTTGGTTGACATTATATAAATAACATGATGGTTCACACTTATATTGCTGTCCTTTAGCTAACAGATACTAAAAATTCCTGTTCTAGCTTGATTTCTGCTGTTGTGATGAAATCACTCTAACCGAAAGCAAGTTGTGAGGAGAAGGATTTCATTTGACTTGCTCTTTAATGTCAGAGTGCATCACTGAAGGAGGTCAGGACAGGAACACGAAGCAGAAGTCATGAAGGTCTGCTGCTTGCTGACTCACTCACAGGTTCACGCTCGACTAGCTTTCTTTTACAGTCCAGGTTCACCATTCTATAAATGGCGCCATCCACAGTGACATGGGCCCACCTACATCAATGAATAATCAAGAGAATCCCCACAGAGTGTCCACAGGCCAACACGATCTAGGTGATTCTTCTCAGTTGATGCTTTGCTCTGAGTTGACTCTAGGCTGCCCCATGACATTAAATCTAACTATGGCAGCATTGCTATTACAAAGTGAGTTTAGAGTCAGGTCACAATGTTATTAAATTTCATTAGCTTTAAAATGCCTACAAATCATTGGCCTAGAGAGAAAAGGCATCGCAGACATTGACATGAAGGAAAAAAGCACATTGAATATTTGTTGCATACACAAGCAGTGTGGGACACACGTGTACAGATGTCTGACATTTACTTGTGATAAAATCATTTCCTTGAACGCCTGCCATATACAATCATCTCTGGACCACCAATGTAATGCATGTGTTTGCCTTTACTTTGAAATTGAATTAAAGTTACATGATCGAGGAGTGCTTCATCGACATCTATCTCTCATGAGCTTAATGTTGGAGTCCTTCGCTTCTACCATTTCGAAAATATTTTCTTTCTTCTCTTGAAAGGAGGGGTAGAAGAAAATGACCTTTGATTTGTGTTCAAGATGTTGAGTATCTCCCCCAGGAAGCTCGAAAGGACCTCCTTTGATGGGATGAAAGGAGACAAAAGAACCAGGCTCACTCACTCTTGCTTGATTGCATTCTCTGTCCGTCTCTTACCAGAAGAAAGGAGCTGGGTTAAAGCAGGCCTGACTTCATATGAGATTGTAATGAGGATTATTTTCAAGGGAAAAGAAAAGGAAGCAGGGCCAGGCGGCGCCCACGGCACAGCAAGGCTACACTATCTCCATTTTGAAGAAAGGAAAATTACCGGAAGCTCGGAGAGCAGGAAGGGTACGCTGCTTGCTGACTTTCTATCCTGAATATCAAGCTGTCCTTGTTTAACAAAGTATTTTCTACCACAGGGACATGGTAAATGTTGTCTTATATCACCTAAAGAACAAAGTAGTAAATGAGTATAATGACTGGACATAAATATTCATGAAATCAGGTAATTACAAGTATAACCACTGCTTTTTGATTGTTTAGAACTGGACTGATTACCATATGAAAACCATTCATTTTTTTGGAAAGAAAGTTCTTTCTTCTTAAGCATTCTGTACTGGGCAGCGCTTCTCTAGCAGGGGGTGCTGTGGTCCATAATTTAGAATGCAATGCCATCAATTTAGGAAGGGTGAAAGGTGGGAATGCCATGACCGAGGTGCTAAGGGCACAGGCAGTGAGCTGGGAGGTGCAAAGGCTGTGAAAAACAGGGATGCAAAGAAAGTATTAATGAATCCAGGCACCCATAAGACCTTGCATTGCCACACATTCTTCAAGAAAATGACCCTCGTTTCCAACTCCAAGCACTAAATATTGCTATAATTGTAGTTACAAAATGTCAGTAATTGCACTAGCTTATGAGATTTGCATCTATTTCTAGGTCGGGCTAAATTTAAGAACGCTTTATAGTATAATAGGGAAAGTGTTAAATCTTTAGAGCCACTGGTGTTCTGTAGAAGACAATCAGTAAAGTATGGTTCACTGACGCAATAAACTTCAACGTAGTGTCTGTCAAGTGCGGGCATTCATGGCACATAGCACTCAGCTTCATCTGTATACTTCAGGCAGTCTCTTTTCAAACACAATAAAACAGACCTAGAAAAAAAAAAAAAAAACAGTTTGGAGAACTGAGGCTGAAGAGATGGCCCAGCCGCTAAATGCTAGGCTCACGACCAAAAGTATAAGAGTGCAGAGCAGTGGGCAACAGCAGGGCAGAAAGAAATTACCTCGGATGTATGAAGGACCGAAAGGACTATTATGCTCTTAATTTAGAAATTTGGATCTGGTTTGCTACCTAGCCCTGTGATAAGTTTTCACTTGGGCTTACTGGAAATTTGCTTTCCCTAAGACTCATTTCAAGTTCCATATTTAAAGAAGAATTACCATAGGACTTCCTTTGTAGTTCTTAAAAAAAAAAAAAAAAAAAAAGCAAAACAACAAGCAAGCAACATAACAGACCGAATTATAACTTCAAAGGAGAAAAAAATCAGTAAGGAAACAATATTGATTATACTTTGATGGTGCAGGACTCTTTCCCCAGAAACAACAAGGAAGAAATATTAATCTGAAACTTCAATGTGTTTCTTGATTTTAAAAAAGAGAGAGAGAGAGATAATCACGGTTGTATCAGTTAGATAAGCGCTTATGAAAATATGAAGTTTCCCACGTTCACAGGTGATAAAAGGAGAAATCGCTTCTTCCTGAGACAATTCTTTCAGTTACGCTCTCTCAAGTCAATTCTAGGGATTTTTATCAACTTTTCAAAATGAATGTCTTCTAATTGGCCTTGAGTCAGACAGACTACTGCTAAAATGTGTAGTGCCATTTTGGGCACTGTTTCCATCAAAGCGTTTTATAGCCGCCATAACTTGTGCAGTGTGGAAAGCGCTTAGTCTGTCGTTTCTATCTGTATGTGACCAAATTTACATCGTCTTTCAAGTCTGGAGATTTGAGAGTTCAGGAAGTCTGTTCACATTATGCACTCCCGTTTCAACACTGAAAATGTCAACGAATTTTCCGAAATCTCTGTTGCCTCGTCTTATCTGCAGGTCAGTGGTATGTCACGTGCCACATAAGAAACTCAGTGTCGGAGTGCATGAGTCGTGAATTTACAATAATCATCTGAAAAAAAATGATTCTATGCATTGCTTGTCGAGAGAGAGCCTTTGTATGGATCGATTAATAAATTTTAAATGTGATGTCTCAGTAACTTTCGTTCAACTATTAGGCATCCTTTGGTTATGATGTTCAAAACCATATTCATCAAAATTCCTTGAAGACAGTGACCTCGGTCACTGTAAAGCCACATAAACGCATTTTCACCACTTCATTGAAATCTCACCCTGCAACTTACCCTGCCCTCAAGTTACCGATAGAGAACCGCAAACAAAAATGGCTACAATGGGGGCTGGGGATTTGGCTCAGTGGTAGAGCGCTTACCTAGGAAGCGCAAAGCCCTGGGTTCGGTCCCCAGCACCGAAAAAAAAAACCAAAAAAAAAAAAAAAAATGGCTACAATGCTGTAGGCTACCCTAGCCCTGCCAATCCCTGGGATATGCAATGTGGTCCAGGCAGTGTGATCATGCCCCGAATATAAAAATAACTAAGCGACATTTTAAAAATAACAGAACGTGCTCCAGAGGAAAAGATAAATGGCTAGGTGATCATGAAATGAGTTAGCCAATTAATTAAAAGCAATTCTGTAAGTTCAGCAATCCAATACTGCACAAGCTACACGGTTATTATAGAGGAGAAAATACTAAATTACCAGAAAAAAAAATAGAGTGGGAAGAAAAATCAAATTATAGGACCAAATATTGCAGAACGGTTTGACTGAGGGGTTGCCAAAGAAAACCCAGATACAATAAGAATACTGTCGTACCAGGCTACAAGACAGGTATAAAACAGACACGCAAGTCCTCCAAGGGGCTTACTGCAGGATCAGCAGATATAATGCAATGGCTGTGGCTGAAGACTACAGGAAAAGGAAAACAAGAACGGGTCGTGTTTGGTAGCTTCAGACGCAATGAAGTCCAACAAGAAAAGCATCAGTGACCAGTGCACATGGAGAGCTCACTGTGTCCCAGGCCCTGAGTTAGCCTTGTGGTGTGCAGTGTCTGACTTCATCCTTCGTGTCTCATTTCACTCTCATTTCATGGGAATGAAAGTCGAGTCTCAAATTGATTAAACAACTTTCCTAAAGCCCTGAAGTCAGTACAGTCCCTGTCTGACCCAGGACACTGCTTCCAATATAACCTGTGTAACTTTGAACTAACATAAACCACGGGCCAATAGTCTGCTTTACAACAGTGTTCTGGACCAGCTGAATAAGCCTTATCTGTACCCCATTTTTATTTTAATGAAGGACATTTATGTTAGTTTTGGTTTGTTCTGTTTTGTTTTGGGGTGTTTGTTGATTTGCTTATTTGGGGGAATTTTTGTTTTGTTTTGGGGTTTTGGTATTTTTGGTTTGGTTGATTGGCTGGTTTTTGTTTTTTGTTTTGTTTGTTTATTTGTTGTTTTTGCCTTTGTCATTGTGACTAGAATATCAGTGGACATGGCTAAGCAAGTCTCTAAGGTATAGGATGTCAAGTCCTTTGTGCCTAGGCCAAGGAGTTGTAGAACTATAGGATTGGCTTGGTTTCAGTTTTTTGAGGATTCTCCACGCTGATTTCCATAGTGGCCACAGCTGTTTGCAATCCTGCTAACAGTGACTGAGGGGCCCCTTTTCTCCTCATCCTCCCCAGCACCTGTTGTCATTTATTTCATTGATCTTTGCCAGTCTAAATGGAGTCAAATGAGTTCTCAAAGTTGTTTTAGTTTGCATATCCTGAATTGCTAGGAACGATAGACATTTTCAGACCTATTTCCTAACCATCTTTATTTCTTTTTCTGAGAATTCTCCCTTCAGATCTCAAGCCCACTTTTTAAAATAGGTTGCTTCCTTGATTGACTATTTTTCTAGTTCTTTATATATTCTGCATATTAAACTTCTGTCTGATATATAACTGGCAAAGATTCTTTCTCATTCTGTCGGCCTCCTCTTCACTCAATTGATCCCATGGGTATAGAGAATCATTACAACTTTATGAGTTCCCAATGATCCATTCTTAGCCTCAATCCCTTAGCAAAGGTGTCCCATTCAGAGAGTCTTTTCCGAAACCTACATCATGTGGAGTAACACTTCTGTGTCCTTCTGGCAATTTCAATGTTTCAACTTTCACGTTTAGGCATTTTTTCCATCTGCAGTTAGTTTTTGGTCAAGATGATGGATTCTAGTCTAATTTCATTCTTCTGCTGTGAACATCTAGTTTTCCCAGTTCTATTTGTTGAAGATGCTCTTCTCTTTGCTGTATGTGGTTAGCATCTTTATCAAATAGTAAATGGCTGTACTTTGTGTACTAATGCTTGTAACTTTAATTTTTTCAAATGCTAATTTTCACCCTAATGATGGTTTAATCCTCATGTGCTTTAACCTCCCTGTAGCCCACCACCCACCAGAGGTGGTAGAAAAGAAAGGATATGAGGGAAGTAGACTTGCTTAGAAAGGTTCTTTGGAGCAACTCTTGTCTGTGTTGTCTGGAAATTGGGAGTTCAGTTCTCAGGTTAGCAGACAGTGGCAGCTCGATCCACTCGCAAACACCTCACAGATACACCAGCAGTCCAGTTTGTAGAGTCGGGTGAGCAACAGTAGTGACAATGACCTAGCAGAGACAGCCAGGCCTTGGCCTTGGCTCAAGTCAGCAGGAGAGAGTAGCAGGAACACCAGGAGAAGTTCTTGGCTGTGGCTCTCTTAGGGAAGCAAAGATCAGCAAAGACACAAGATCCACAAGCATTGCACAGCTAGCTGTACCAACAAGCCAAGCTCTGTCTCCCTCACTCCATGGAGTCCTATTTATGCCCTCCAAACATCGAGTGTCCTCCACATGCCTTGCCTCAGCACAGGTCTCATCTCAGTACCTGGTTTCCTGACAAATGCAGCTCAACTATGCAATGTAAGGTGGACCAACATATGTGCATCGTTAACAAAGAATCCTTCATCGCATGTCCTTTCACATGCTTGCTTTAACAGAACGTCCTCTCTCTCCTGCGTCTGCTTCAGTGGAACATTCCTTCACCTGTTTGCCCCAGCAAAACGTCATCCAACCGACTCTGCAAAGAACCCTTAAGTTTTCACTTCAAATGCTTGGTACGTCCATGTAGTTCTATTGGTCTTCATGTCTGTTTTTGTGCCGGTGTCCTAATGTTTATATCCTTATACCCACAGACAAACAGAGTCTCAGCCCCCAGCAAAGAAATGTCTTCTTGCAACAGATGGAGACCATTATAGAAAAATTCAGCTTGTCAAGATGCCGAGAACAAGTGAGCATGTGGCATCCAACACAAACTGAAATTCTACAACACAATTCCTGCATGTAAGGAAGCAAAGCAAAACAGAAAGTGGAAAGACTGTAAGATCCAAAGTATCAGGGAGTTTGACATGAGGTTGTTTCCTGGAAATGTCAGAGAAGCTACATCCATGAAGTCTTGTCACCAGGGCTACCTAAACAAGACCTCAAGAAAGAACCACACCGACAGACATGCTACATGGAAGCAGAATGTCTCCTGGGTCACAGGTAACGAATGGATGCTGAGAATAGAAGAAATAGCCTTTCCTAGAAGAGAAAGAGAAAAATTGGTTGCCCGATACTAAGTGTTTAGCAAGGAAACATGCACACGAGTAACATTATATAGACAGACTTGGAAGACTGCATTTATGTATTTAAGAATATATATTTATATACTATATAAATATACAAATTTATGTAATTTATAAATATTTGTATATTTATATAATGATAATTACAGAATTTTAGAGACAGCAAAGAGGTTATTATATGGGAAGGATTAGTGGAAAGGAAAAGTAGCATAAAAATAATAGAAAACAATTCTTTAAAACTGTCTTTCTTTTTTACATATATAATTTATTGAATTTTATGTTTCATGCGGATTGGTGAGATTTCAGATGTCCCAGAACTGGAGTAGACAGTTGTAGGTGCCATGTGGTTGCTGGGATTTGAACCCAGGCCCTCTGGAAGAGCACTCACTGCCCTTAACCATTGAGCCATCTCTCCAGCCCAGAAAGCAATTCTTTTAGATAATTTAAAAAGAAAAATCACGAAATTAGAGGGAAAGTGCAGACAAAGAAATTCCAGAAATGGACTGCTAGTATTTACCTCTGCTGTACTTAAATAAGAAACACTTCCAAGACTACCTATGGTATTCTGTGGGAAGGAGAAACAAAGAACTGAATAGTTCCTGAATTTTCAATCAGTCAAAGGTCTTGGTTGTTTGGTTGGTTGGTTGGTTGGTTGGTTGGTTGGTTTTATTTTACTTTTTCTGTGGTACTGGAGATCAAACTCAAGGCCTTATACATATCAGGCAAGAGTTCTAGCTGGCAGTTAACCTCCAAGCTTAAATAAAATGCTGTCATCAATTTAGTGAGTCCAGCAACAGCCCAAGAATCTGCATGTCTGGCAAGATCATTGATGGCCGATGCCGTATGTCTAAGAACTATTTTTAAATAGAAAAGTATGGGAAATGAAAATGTTATAGCTGGCCAGGGTGGCTTGTGCTGTCACCACAGCACTCAGGTGACCAAGGCAGAGAGATTGCCATGAAGTCCAGGGAAGTGTAAACTACAGAGAGAAAACTCATCTCAAAAAGCAAAACATTTTTACAGACACAATCTGTATTGTTACGTTAACTCACAAAGTTGTATTTGTATGTTGTCTATGACAGGACATACATGGCAGAATCAAGCTAATTAATACACCCATTACCTATATAACTACATTAAGCTAATTAACATATCTATTGCCCAATAACATTATCATTTGATGGCAACATTATTTGAAATCTACTTTTCATGTATTATAACTAGACACTATAACTGTGGAGGTCAGCTTCAACTGTCAACTTGACACAACCCAGAATCACCTGGGAAAAAAGTCTCATCATGATTTGTCTACACCTTGTTGGCTTGGTATGGAGCAGAAGAAGCCCTGAGTTGAGTGGAGTCCTGAGTGAATACGTATTGTTGACCTCAAGGACGACAACAGCCGTGACAAGGACAAAGGCCTCAAATCCATGGGAAATTGGCAAAGTCTTTCCCCATAGGTCAGGCTCAGACTTGGCAAGACCTTCCCCTGGTCCAAGTATGAGTGTTTAGGAATAAATGATCAATGTATGCAAAAATAGCAGCTGCAGCTTCCTCCTTGTGGCTGCATACAGCCCAAGACTACAGATACCTAGTACCAAGACTAACTAGCCCCTCCCCCTATGCTGTAAATAATAAACACACTCAAGTTCTGGGTTGGTAGATAGTAGATGTGGACCCCGAGGAGTGCACACAGCCCACCCATGACCCAGTTCTTTTATATTTACATGCCTGTCCCTGTCTTTTCTTCATTTCCTAACAGGTCCTAGCTAGAATTCAAGGACCAAGTTGTACAGGTTGCGGTAGACATGTGTGTGATTATCTCAATTAAGTTTATTAATGTAGGAAGACCCAGTCCACTACAAGAAGGACCATCCTCTAGGCAGGAGCTTCCCCTATATAATAGTAAAGAAACTGAGCTGAGCACTAGCAAGCAAGCAAGTAGGCATGTGTATATTCATTTCTTTCTGCTCTTTACTGTAGAAAAGATGTGCTAAGCTGTTTGTGCTCTCTGCCTTGACTTCCATACAATGATGAACTATAAGCTGAAATCATATAATGAAATAAACCTCCCCTAAGTAGGTCTTTTTCTTGCCTTCTTTATTGAAAAATTTTTCTCATTTCATATTTGGGTCACACTTTCTCCCTCTCCCAGCTCTTCCAAGATCCAGTTTACCATAGCAACATCAGTAAAACTAGAACAGTCACTATAATGTACAATTAATGTTTGAACCAATCATTTCTATCTAACTGAAATTGTATCCCTTTGAACAAAAGGCTTCCCAGCCCTCCCTACATCCTGGTGCTTGGAAACACCACTCAACTGTATCATGTCAATTGTTTCAGATCCCACATGTTGAATATATACTATTAGTGTCTGGCTTATTTCATTTAGCATAACTTTCTACAGACCCATTTGTGTTGTCAAAAATGACAAGATTTCATTATTATTGCTGAATGATAGATACTCCATTTGAGAATGGTATTCCATTTGAGATATAAGTATATTTAACAATGAATATATGTCATGTACATGCATACACAAAGGAATTTCATCTATTTTTCAATCTTTAGACAATCAGGCAATTTCATAATTTGCAAACTGTGAACAATCTTGCAATAAACATGGTAATGCAAATAGCTCATCAGCAAATTGATTTTATTTTCAATATATATTGAATATATACACTTATATAATATATGTATACACATATATACACATATACATATATATGTACATATACATATACATGTATGTATATATATATGTATATATACACACACACATATATCCAGAAGTAGAATTGCTGGGTCGTATGGAAGTTGTACTTTTAATTCTTTGAGGAAATTCTGTAGTTTTCTTTACACAATGACTACACTAATTTTTATTTGATCAGCAGTATGTGAGGGTTCCTTTTTCTCAGTAACTTCACCAAATGTATTCTCCTGTAAATGTTTGGTAGCAGAGTACTAATAATATAGGGTGGTTGATCATGCCTGTTTTACAAATTTCTGCCTGTGTTTTTTTGGGCTTGTTCCTTTTTATTTACTTATGTATTTTTAGGATACCCAGGCCTGAAACTCATAATCCTCCTGTGTTAAGTGTCCCTTAAGCTGGGACTACAGGCATAGCATGTGTCACCATTTGTAGCAAAACTTATACATTGTCTTAGTTTGGGTCTTATTGCTGTGAAGGGCCACCATGTCCAAGGCAACCCGTGTAAAGGCAAACACTTAATCGGGGCTTGCTTACAGTTTAGAGGTTCAGTCTATTATCATCATGACAGAAAGTGTGGAAACATCCGAGCAGACATGGCGCTGGAGAAGCGGCTGAGAGGTCTATATCGTGATCTGAAGGCAGCCAGAGGGAGACTTTCCTCTGCACTGGTTGGAGTTTGTGCACTGGAGTCTCAAAGTCCACCCCAAAGTGACGCACATCCTCCAACAAGGCTACCCCTATCCAACACTGCCACACCTTCTAATAGTGCCATTCCCTGGGCCACCACATTCGTCCATTCAAGTAAGATAGAGCAGATGGAGAAATCCAACTGCACAAGTCCAAAAACAGTAACCTAGGGAACTATAATACAGTTAATATAATAAGAAACTAGCTCAGGATAACCCTAGCCTCACCCTGCACTCTTCTTTAAGAGACTCAAGGAAGGAAGTCTCCTGATGCTCTTAGCCATACATCTCCTATTTAATATCTATAATCTAAACCGGTAATATCAATAATATATAGATATCTATATCTATAATATCTATAGATATCTATAATATCTGTAATCTACAAACTTCTACCTCACATCTCAATTCTCACGCCACAATCCCAACGTCTTGTTCCATCCTCTGAGGAGATGAAGAACAGCTGACTCCAGTCAGAAGCGTTGAACACGTCCTTTCAATCAAGGTTGACCGAAGTCCTAATTATTTCAGGCTTTGCACCTTGACAGGCTAAGCTAATTATTTGATTTGATTGCCTGAGGGAATGACAGATGATTCACCATCCTATCTCACTACAAGCAGCTTGGAACATTTCGGCAAACTGTTTTAATGGCTTAATTACTGTGGTTCCTCAAATATCTGAATTAACCAAAAATGAAAGCCATGTAAACAAACAGGTAAGGGTGTTAGGACATCGGAAGGTTGTATGAAAAATATTTATCATGTTTACTAAACATGGCTCCGCAGGGAGAACTTTGGTTCCTGGCACCTATAGCCCTTAGTCAAACCTAATGGTAGCATATGTGTATATTCACAATAGCATACAACACGGATTTTCACTGATTGAAAAATGCGGTAAAAAAACGTTATTTGCTGTGTAATTAACGGGTTTAAATTCTGCTCCCAACTGTGACACAGCATCCATGCAGAGTCGATTCAAGATAAAGAAATCAGGAAAATGCTTTCTCATAGGCTTCAGCATTCTTTCAGGTTTCCTATGTTTGTATCTTTATTTCAGCTTTTATATATTTATTAAGTATACATTGGCTGATTGGACTGTTTCTGAAGCTAACAGGGACTTGTGCTGATACGCACATAGCAAAATAGTATGGCATGGGATCCAAGCAAAGCAAACAGAATCACACAGCCTTTCAGAGAACTGCCACGAAGTAGAAGAAGACACCCTGTGGGCTCAGGGAGACAGGCTGAAGAGGCAGAGATGATGGATGACTCCAAGGAAGCAGTGCCTAGGGGTCACAACAGGGCTGATGCACATAGCAATTCAGACCCTGTGACATCATGCACAGGGCCTGCTCGGGCCAGACAGTGCTGAAGTAGGGAGTGGACGCTGGTTCCCATCCCTAACAAAGAAGTTATCTGCAACTGGTACCTGATGTAACAGAAAGATTAGTGTTCTCCAAAGGAGTCCCGCTGGGCATATTAACCACACTTCAGGGCACGCCCCATCCCCAGAAGTAGTTGGCCAACACAGAACAAATGCAATGGCGTTTTTGTAGACTTTTATCTTTTTGACCTTTCACTTGTATGCTTTGGTTTGTAGGTTTATGTTTGAGTTTCTTTGTTTTTTTTTTCTGTTTGTTTATGATCTGTTTTTTGTTTGTTTTAAGAGAAAGAGTGTGGAGTTGGGATGAGTAGATAGGTGGGAAGTTCTGGGAGGAGTCAGAAGAAAGGGGAAAGGTAATCAGAATATATTATATGAAAACTTTTCAATAAAAAAAATAATTGTCAATAAGGAGAGAGACTTCTAGCAGCAAACAGTCTGGACTTGACTCTCGTCGTTGTCAGCTCTTACTTATACCAGCGACATAATCATGTCTGCCACCATTTTCCCCATCTGTTTTAAAATAAGGGGTCACACAAAGAAAGAACCTTCTCCTAGATGAAGATTGGTCAGTTAAAATGTGTGGAGTCCCTAGAAAAGACTCTCATACACCATACGTTGGTGGTCATTTGTGCACAACCATGAGAAGAAGTGAAGCTTAGCCTGCAAACTATCAAGTAAAGGCCCAAGGTGTTCCTCTCAGTTTGACTAAAGTTAAAAGAAATTTCTCTCTCTCCATTCAAATGGGAGAGTAGGGGCAAATTGACTTGAAGTGTTTTGTCTGACCGGGCTTTTCTCTGAATTTGTGTCTAAGTTCTGAAGAGTTACAGAGTTAATACATGATTTCCTCTGCTCTCCGTCCTCTCCTGAATCGTCCATTATCTCCTCTCAGCCTCTAGTCCAATGGTTCTCAACCTTCCTAACACGTCCGCCCTTTAATAAAGTTCCTCAGGTTGTGGTGACCTCAAGTCAGAAAGTTATTCCATTGCTACTTCATAACTGTCATTTTGCTACTGTTGTGAATCATAATGTATCTGATATGTGACCCTCAAGGGGTCACAACCCACGGGTTGAGACCCACTGGGCTCTATGCAAGCAGTAAACAGATCCAGCCTCTGGTCTATGCGGTGCTTAAAGCCTGAAAAGAATCTCTGCCTCCCGTCTGTGTTAAGATGATGGGGGATGTACGACACTCCACACTGACAGCTACTTACAGCTAATGGAGACTAACAGAAAAAGTTATTTTCCTTCTGCCCAGCTTCTCACCAGAAGCTTTCCATGAGATGACAGCAAATCCCACTAAAAGTTCTTCCCTTTCTGTTTCCAGGGACAGCAATGCCCCTTCTCCATTGTCTTCCTTTCTCTCCTTTCCCACCTTGTTCCTCACTGGTCTCCCAGAAGAAATGTTTTCTAGTGGTGCAAAGGTACAATTGCTCCCTAATCAAACACTCTGCTTTCTTCACTAAACACTAAATTTCACTACAGCATCTGAGAAACCGGGAAAGGATCTCTGCCTCTTGTCTGGGATGCTTCCTTGTTTCCTGAAGGTTCCATTTGTACCCTTACAGCTTGAAAGAGAATGTGAGAGAGGAGAAGTAAGGGACAAAATAAGAGGGGGTTGATTATCCACGATGCTACCCAACAGAAATAATAGCAGGTACCTGTATCCACCATTAGGGAGGCTCTAGTTTAAGGCCAACCTGGGCCCTATGGCAAGACCCTGTCTCAAAAAGCGAAGGCAAGAGAATAAATACACTATCATCCAGAATAAATACCCATGATGTGAGGCAACACATTCTAAGTATTATAAGAAAAAGGTAAGGAGAGGAAATCCTGTGGGTTTTAAGCAAAGATTCCTGCAAGTGGGGCTAGAGTAGAAAAGTCCCAGGTGGATGCTGCATTTAAGATTGTCATTAGGATGGGGCTGGAGAGATGGCTCAGAGGTTAAGAGCACTGGCTGCTCTTCCAGAAGTCCTGAGTTCAAATCCCAGCAACCACAAGATGGCTCACAACCATCTGTAATAGGATCCGATGCCCTCTTCTGGTGTGTCTAGAGACAGCTACAGTGTACTCATATGTAATAAATAAATCTTGAAAGAAAGAAAGAAACAACGAAACAAAGAAAGAAAGACAGACTGCCATTAGGACCCCAAACAAGCAAATTGGTAACGCGACTGTCCAGCTGTCCACAGAGGGTTCAAACAAATGGTGGAATAGGAAAACCCACTGGATTTTCTTTCTTTTTTTTTTTTTTTATGGATGAACTTGGTTAATGATTAATTTTTATTTAAAAAAAAATACAGATGGCTAAATGGTAAACATTTGGAGGTAGAGTCCACAGAGATAAAAATTGGCAAGGTAGAGCCATAGCGACATGGTTAAATCTCACCAATATAACGTTGAACAACGTGGAAATTACAGAAGCATGGGCAGATAACCCATGGAGGGAAACCGAAGAGACACCTCGCGATACGTGGCTATCAATGTGCAGTTCTTAACAATAGAAGAATAAAAGCGCTGCCCACGGGCATCTCTTTGAGGGCGCTCAGGAGACAGAGCACAGAATACACAGAGAGTTTCCGAAGCGCACGCGAGCGTTTTATTTTCTAAGCAGAACACTGGGTGCCTGGCTGCTGTCTTGTTTCTCCTGGGTGCGTCTTCGGCATTCCATCGTGACATTACATACACAGCACAAACGCGTGAAGCTACTGTGTCTAGAACATGACGTCTGCCTCTGGAGAGCGACAAGGATGAGAGTTCTCTCCACACTTCAGCAGTTGCGAAGCACGTAGCATGTGTAGTTTTTATTTTATTTTATTACCCCTACTTACTGAGGAGGGGCAGCTCAGAACTATGAGCTACAGCAGCAATGGCCAGAGTGAAGACTAAGGGGCCTCCCTTCTTTTTTTTTTTTTTACTACATTCTCTTTTATTTTTGAGATTATAATTACATCATTTCTCCTTCTCGTTTCTATCTCCAAACCTTCCCACATACCCTTCCTTGCTCTCTTTCAAAAACCGTAGCCTCTTTTCCCTACCTTGTTCATACATGCATAGGTACAAGCACAACTCTATTTCTATTTTCCCCACTACTTCTCTCGCTCTCTTAGTGGCTTGGGGTTTTGTGTGTAGGGTTGAGACCTCCTGGTCTTTCCCCTGGTGAGCTCTGGCACGCCTGTTAGTGTTATCCTCCTTATTCAGCTCATGTTTACGCAGTCCTGTTGGTGAGACTGCATTAACCCTGACTGGTGAGTCCTTTTCCTCTGCAGAATAGCTGTCCTCCTAGGGGTTTTGAGCCCCTTGGGAGATCTTCAGAAGTTCCTGAGAGCTCAATTCAGTCAGCTAATCATGATGAAGGTCTACAGCATATAAGTCTTCCCAAGGTCCAGCACATCTGTGTCCTTCCCAGTCCCAACAACAAGCCTGGTTTTGTTTCTATCCATCTATATCCAGTCCTCCCAACACTCCTCAGTCTAGCCCTGCCCTGAAGTAGAGACCAATGGACCAGTGCACACGGGATTCTCCCCTGTAGTGCCCTGCAATGGATACCAATAGCAAAGGCACGCAGGCAGTCCCAGCCCACATCATGTTCTTCCTTGGACCTAGCTGTCTTCCTCGGTCACTCTCCACCTCTTGCTTTTTAAGTCAGTGATTCTCAACCTTCCTAATGCTACAACCCTTTAATATAGCTCTTCATGTTATAGAGACCACCACTCTAAGCATAAATTTATTTTCGCTGCTACTTAGTAACTGTAACTTTGCTACTTTATGAATTGTAATGTAAATATTTGTTTTCTGATGGTCTTAGATGACCCCTATAAAAGGGTCATTTTACACCCCCATGGGGGTCTCAACCATCAGGTTGAGGATGATGGTGTGGGTACAGCTGGTGAGGAATATTTCTGAAATAAGCCCTCGGACACCAGCATAAGTGGAGAGGAGGAGACATCATCAATGGACCAAAGCTGGAACAGCTCCTGAAAGGTCTAGGTCCTGGATCCAGTTAGCATTCTCATTTTATACTCTAAAACATTTTATACTGCAAAGGGGGGAGGGGGAGCAAGTAAGTGAGATTTTACAGAAGTGTCTATATGGCACTCAGCAGGTTGTTAAGGGAAACAATCTATTTCTCCAGGTCTTTGTGCTCCAGCAACAAGTGAAGTCACACTCGGCAAGTGGGCAGTCCAAGCAGTATATTAAGTGAGTCACTAAATAAGTCAATGGCCTTTTCTACCTTCCTTCACACTCATTCAGCTAGACTGAGCCACCAGCCAGCTCCATAGATCCATTTGTCTGTACTCCCCAGCACTGGGAGTACAGACATGTGCCATAGAACCTGGCTTTTTATCCATTGGGTTCTGAGTTTCTAGACTTAAGTTCTCATCATGCTTACACACAAAGTGTGTTACTGGATGAGGAAAACTAGGTAGATGGGCCAGCAAGATGGCTGAGCAATTAGGGATACTTACTACCAAGCCTGAAGACCTGGGCTCAATCCCTGAAACCTACATGGTAGAAGGAAAGAGTTGATTCCCACAAGCTGGCTTCTGACTTCCACACATACATGCATATAAACAAATAAATAGGTAGGTAATTTTAATAGTCAAAAATATGCATGCTGTTGGGCTGGAGAGATGGCTCGGAGCACTGACTGCTCCTCCAGAGGTCCTGAATTCAATCCCCAGCAGCTACATGGTGGCTCCCAACCATCTGTAATGGGATCAATGTCCTCTTCTGGTGTGTCTGAAGATGGCCACATGTATTCACTTATATAAATAAATAATTCTTTTTTTTAAATGTATGCTGTTATGATGTCTGCTAACTTTTAAGTTTTCTTAAAATAAGAATTACAGGCTCTTATACTCAATTCACAAATTATTCCATTTCCCTAGGTCTGGTGGTGATGAAAAACATTCTTGAGGTAGTAGAATTTTGGTACTAAACCAGGACAATCTCAAGAAAAATGGTTTAAGTCAGTCACCCTAAGTAAGAGAGAGAGAGAGAGAGAGAGAGAGAGAGAGAGAGAGAGAGAGAGATGATAGGTAACAGGTAATACGCAGATATTTATAGGTAGATAATAGACAGACATAAAGGAGATCTACAGTAATTGATAGATGATCCGTATAATAAATAGGTAGATAACTGGTAGGGAGACAGGTGATAGATAGATAGATAGATAGATAGATAGATAGATAGACAGACAGACAGACAGGCAGGCAGACAGACTTTACAATCTTGTATATTTGTAATGAGCATTGGAGAATAAAATTAGGATTGTTACTGTGGCTTCTAATATTTGTAATAAAATTACAAATTCAATTTGGTTACCAGTTATACTATCTCTATATTCCATTCTTTATTCTACAGTCTCTATACTCTGGATAACTACATCCCAGCCAGGATGATCCAGCCAGGATGATTTAAGCTGAGTGGACTTAAGATCAAATCTGTTGGGCTGGAGAGATGACAACTGCTTTTCCAGAGCATCCAGGTTCAATTCCCAACACCAACATTGCAGCTCACAACTTCGTGTAACTCCAAGATCTGACACCCTCACACAAATATACACGAAGGCAAAACACCAATGCACATTAAATAAAAATAAATTATTAAGAAAAGCATCAAGCCTGTCTTACTTGAGGCAGGATAGATCTGATATTTCATTAGATTCTTATATCCTGTTAGCTAATCAGTGTAGGATCAATTTCTAAGACATAAGGATGACCATCATTCATTCATTTATTTAACAAATATTTCCTAATTTGTGTTATATTATAGTGTTATATGACCAAGATTGATAATATGGGGCTATTCAGTATCTTTCTGTCTTAGTTAGGATTTAATTGCTGTGAACAGACACCATGACCAAGGCAACTCTTATGAGGACTGCATTTAGGGATGAATTACAGGTTCAGAGGTTCAGTCCAGTATCATTAAGACAAGAATATGGCAGCGTCCAGGCAGGCATGGTGCAGGAGGAACTGAAGGCTTCTAGCAGAACACTGGCTTCCAAGCGGCTAGAATGAGGGTCTTAAAGCCCACACTCACAGTGACACACCTATTCCAATAGGGCCACACCTTCTAATAGTGCCACTCCCTAGGCCAATCATATATACAAACCATCACATTCCACTCCCTGGCCTCCATAGGCTTGTTTGAACACATGAATCTATGGGGGAGGGCATACCTAAACATAGCATAATTATAAAGTACATTTAGTCCAACTTCCAAAGTCTCCGTAGTCTATAGAAGTCTCAACAATGTTAAAAGTCCAAAGCTCAAAATCTCTTTCAAGATTCATCCAATCACTTCATTGTAATACCCAAAGCAAGACAGAAAGCCAGCTGGACAAACTCCAAACTCTGCATCTCCATGTCTGATGTCAAAGCAGTCTTCAGATTTCCAACCCCTTTCTCATCTTTGTTGACTGCAACAAACTTCTTTCTCCTGGGTTGGTTCCACTCCCTGTTAGCAGCTTTTCTCAGCTGATAGCACATGATTCTGGCCTCTCAAACATCTTGGAATCTCCAAAGCAACTTCAATGTTACAAGTTCTTGTTTCAATGTCTGAGATTCATACATGATCTTCTGGGTTCCTCCAAAGGGCTGGCCTCACTTCTCCAGCTCTGCCCTCTATAGCACTCTAAGCTCAGGTTGATCCTTTCCACTTTCGCTGCTTTTTTTGGTGATCATCTCCTGGTACTAGCATCTCCAATATTCTGGGTCTTCCACTGCAACTAGGCTTCACCAATTGCCTCTCATTGACTTTCTTCATGGTGCCAAGCCTCAACTCCTTTGCATGACCCCTTCAGTCTTGGGCCATCAACTACAACTGAGGCTTCACCTTTACCAATGGCCTTCCATGGCCTCTCGCAGTGCCAAGCCTCAGCTGCTCTTCATGACCTATTCATGCCTTCAAAACCAGTATCACCTGGATGACTCTTACACATCGCCAAGTACAGCTGCAGCATGAGGCACAACCTTGACTATCTCTGGAACACAGCTTCTTTGTGCTCTCAGAAAACACTTCCCAGATTTCACCTCAGTGATGCTGGTCTCTTCTTAATCACCACTAATTTCTTAGCTCCAACTAACCAGTATCAATTGTCCCAGCAACCTCTTCTATTTTGAACTCTAAAGCAAGAGCCACATGGTCAAAGCTGCAAATTTCTGCTGCTTGCTGGAGCTAGAACATGGCCCCTTTGTTCTATTACATTATCACCAGCTTCCTGTTTTCCAATTCCTTCACTACCTAAGCGTGGCTGTCCTGGAACTTGCTTTGTAGACCGACTTTGAACTCAGAGATCTGCATGCCTGTCTCCTAAACCCTAGATTAAAGGTATGGTCCACCAAGTCTGGATTTAAGTTTCTTCACCTAGAATTTGCTCTGTTCTAGGCTGGCCTTGAACTCAGGGATCTGCTTGCCTCCTGTGATTAAAGGTTTGTACTATTATGCCTGGATCTGAATTTAGCTGGGTGGGATCTTTCCCCAAGGTCACTACTCCCTCAATTCAATTTAATATCCTTGAACACAGGATCCATTTCACTCCCTGATGCCCCTTTAATACTCAAACCATGTATTTTATATTTTTCCCTTTCTCAATTTGCTATGCTTGTTCAAAACACTCTTCATGAGACTTAACCAGAAAACAAAGTCTATGATGGGTGTTTCTGAGACTTTCTTTGTCAATGCAATAATCCGAGGCTCTTCACCTGAGCCTCAGACAGACTCTTCAGACAAGGGTAAAAAGTAGCCACATTCTTCACCAAAATACCACAGAAACAGTCTAGAGGCCACATATTGAAATTCTCCACTGAAACCTCTTGGGCCAGGTCCACCCAATTCAAATCACTTTCAGTTCCAAAGTCTTCCTCATGCCTACGAGGATGGCCCATTAAGCCTCATTTAAAGCACTCCACTGCTTTCTAAATCCAAAGCCGCAAAAATCCACATCATTCCAAACAAAAGCATGGTCAGGCCTATCACAGCAATACCCCAGTCCCTGGTACCCACTTATGTTTACTGCTGTGAACAGACACCATGACCAAGGCAACTCTTATAAGGACAACATTTAACTGGAGCTGGCTTACAGGTTCAGAGGTTCAGTCCATTGTCATCAAAGCAGGAGCTTCCAGGCAGGCTCTAGAGGTGGACCTGAAAGTTTACATCTTCATCTGAAGGTTGCTAGAAGAATGCTCCCCACTGGATTTTCATAAGAGGCAGTTTCTACTTAGAATAAATCTATCACAGTCATTGTTTTCTTTCTAAACAGACATAACAGGAAGTTATCCCCAGCGAACCTTGCCTTCATTGCTGAAGCAGCCTCCAGGGACCTGAGAATATACCTGACTCTTCAGGAAGTCATTAGGATTCCAAGAAAAGGTCTCTGTCAGTTGGTTTTAAAGAGCCAGGCCTCGAGGGCTGTGTTACAAGAATTAGGAGAACTTTTCTCTACAAGAACAGCACATTTAACTTCTGATTTACTCTCAAGTTTCAGAAAAGGACTATAAAAGTCCGTTTCCCGCCAGTCCCCCGTTGTGTAGTACACCGTCCTGATACAGTGTAAGAGAACTGATCCGTGCATAATAAATGTTTTCATTGTGACCATTGCTTCTTCCCCACCCCAGTGGCTCGTTATGGTTTGTGGTATTGAAATATTCCGAGTACTGCGATTTATTTCTTCCCCGAAAGTGCGTTGAGGTGTACGCTATCATCAGCCAGTCTGCTCAATCATGTCCTTTAGATGTGAAACCTCTCTAAGCTTTGTTCTCCTATAGCCATTAATTTGGGATATTTTATAGAGTCAAAATTCAACCTCAGTTTAAAGAAAACACAAGAGAATTGTCTGTGTAATGGAATGGGTAAATGGAGCTTCCAAAGAAGAGGAGAGGATTCAAGGTTAAGGAAAGTTCTGTGTGAAACTAAGAAATGCTTTTAAGTCCTATTATACTCAAAAACATATTTCAATATACAATTATATAGAAAAGTAATGTGCAAAATTGGACTCGATGCTGTGAAAAGAAATCCCCCAGCATCGGTCTTACTAAAAATGATTTATATCTTCACGCAGGGTGAAATGTATCCATCACCACTGGGTCGGGTGGGATTTGCATAGATTATCTCTATCCTTCTATCATATTTGCAAATCTTAAGCTTAAAGCACTAGAAAATCTTTCTGCAGGTCAATAAGGATGAAAAGCAAGGAAAGATAAAAATCTAGAAATATGGAAATCAACAGGGACAATGTTTCATTTTTTTCCCCTTAATACCAAAAGAATTACCTGACATAAGATAAAATCTTCAGAAGAAAAAAAAGTGTTGGCTTTCAAAACACAATGTAACTTTTCCAATTTCCTCCATTTCTAATTCCTCAGAGTTGTGAAACGAGACTGAAAATTATTACAAGTGCCTTTGTGCTTCGAGATTAGAACACATACTTGAAGCCACCTCCACTTTTAAGGAAATAATTATTTTTTCACCCTTGAAGCACAGTTAGTGTTCATTCTAAGTGTACACTTTTATGGGGTGGGTACACAGTGGTGGTCCGGTGTACGCGTACACAGTGTAGTCTTCAAGCCAGGGTGACAAGAATCCCCATCTCGTTAAGCAATGGTCACTTGTGTTGGGAGTCTCATCATCTTGTCATTTTGGCATGTGTCACTGGATGTTCTAAGGGAAAGTCACCATACCGTGCTGAAGAAGAAACAGTAATGCTTTCTGCACACTGTGCTCTCTCACGCAGATGCCCTTTCCAGAACTTCCTTAAGTTCCCCTTCCTCATGTCCTCCCTAGTATCTTTTCTTTGCATTCCTCCTCATTCTTCTGCAATACTATCGCATTGAGTTTTAGGGATTAACTTTTTAAAAAAAGGTTTTCGTTTTGCTTCCATGTCTTGCTTTTGCTTCACTTAAAGAAATGACTTCCATCTCTAATGCTGTAATTAATAAGAGTTGCCTTTTATGGCCGTATAGTATTCTCTTGCTAAAATGAGTATTTTCTTTACCCGTTGACAAGAACCCTTCCTCTACTATGTACAACAGATAGTGCTCAAAATGTAAACTAGAACCACCTTGATATCCCGCCTCACTCTAGTCCAAATAACAGTCATTCAAAAAACAGCTAACGACGAATCCTGGCACAGATGTAGAGATGAGGTAATCCAGCACGGAGGCTTCTCAGAAAACTGAGAGCGCACTTACTCTAGGACCCAGCTCTACCACTTCTGGTTCTTACACAAAAGATTCCAAGTCGATTTACCCTGGAGACACACATCCGTGTTTATTGCAGCACTATCCACAGTAGCTAAGTTACAGGATCAATCTATGTCTATCAAGAAAGAAGAGAAAATTTTGCCATATATATATATATATATATATATATATATATATAGTACAATATTTCTTTGCCATAAAGAATGAAATAGTGTCATTTTCAGGAAAATGTAAATAGAATATAATCATTGCACAAATTAAGTCAGAGAAATACAAATATTCCATGCTTTCCTTTATTTTTCTTTTATTGAAAATAGATTCCTTTCTCATATGATAGATTCTGATTATAGTTTCCCCTCTCTCTTCTTCTCCCAAGTCCTTCCCACCTCCCCTCCCCTCCAGACACACTCCCTTTCTGTCTCTTGTTAGAAAAGGACAGGCTTTGAAGAGAAAACAACTAAACATTCCAAAATAAAATTTAATGAGATGAAGCAAAAACTGTCATATCGAGATTGGATATGGCAACCAAAAAGGAGGTGAAGAGTAACAAAAGCAGGCACAAGAACCGTAGACCTACTCACCCTCCCAGTCAAGAGTCTCATAAAAACACTAGTCTAAACGCTGTGATACATACGTATGCAGAGGGCCTGCTGGAGAGTCACGTAGCTCCTGTGCTTGTTCCTTCCATCCCTGTGAGCACATATGTACTTTGTTTAGTTGAGTCAGAGGGCCATGTTTTTCTGTGGCTCTTTAAAAAATTCTATAGGATTCCCTGAGCTCCGAGGGATTTGATGGAGACCTCTCATTTAGACTCTTTCTCCACATAATGTCTGTCTGTGGGTCTCTACATTTGTTCCCATATGCTGCTGGAGGAATGAAGTGGAAACTTAAGGGTTCTTTGGAAAGACAGTTGTGTTGGCTGTTGTTTTGCTGGGGCAAACACGTGAAGGAGTGTTTTCCTGAAGTGGACACGGGTGGAAGACTAAGGCAGACACATGAAAGGACACATGAAGAAGGATTCTTAGATGACAGCATGCATGTATTGGTCTGCTTTACACTGCATAGTTGAGCTCCATTTGTCTGGACTCCATAGAGAGAAACCACGAAAATCCTTCTGGTAGTCTGGCCTAGCTTCTTGCCTCTTCTGAGTACCTTGGGGGATGGGCAGAGTGATATCAGCTGAGACAGACACACATACAGAGGCAAGACACATACTGAGGCAAGACCCGTGGAGGACATGTGATGTTTGGGGGGTATAAACAGGACCTGAAGGACAGTGATGGAGGCTGAGCTTGGCTTACTGGTATACCTAGCAGTGCAACGCTTGTTGGTCCCATGTCTTTACTGATCTTCACTATCCTGAGAGAGGCACAGCCAAGAACTTCTCCTGGCATTCTGGCTGGTCCCTCCTGCTGACTTGTGCCTAGACTGAGGCCTGGCTGTCTCTGCTAGGTAGTGCTATCACTGCTGATTCCTGTTTGCTCTCCTGACTCTACCTACCTAGACTGCTGGTGTAGCTGTGAAGTGTTTGTGAGTGGATCAAGCTGCCGCTGCTGACTCCTGTGAATCTAACGACTAATTTCGAGACAACACAGACAGGAGTTCCTCCAAAGAACCATTTCTAAATAGGTCCATTTCCCCCATATCCTTTCTTTTCCACTACCTCTGGTGGGTGGTGGGCTAGCAGGGAGGTTAAAGCACTTAAGAACTACCATTAAAAATAGGTTTTGAAAAAATTAAAGTTACAGAGGAAGGCTCTCTGGTGATGACTGGATAACACACTGATCCAGGAGTACAGCAGAATCTCATTAGGAGTCATTTTATTGATACGTTATTTTTCTTTTAGACCAATAGTGTTTTGTTTTACCTGAGATCTCTGGGCTATCCAGTTTCTGGTTCCTGTTTACCCTAGCAGTGCTGTGTATGGACTCCTTCTCATGGAGCGGACCACCCTAGTGTACCTAGTTCCAGTCCATCCAGACCTACACATGAGAACATGTCTCACAAAGCAGAAAAGATTCACTTTTAATTTATGTGCATTTATGTATGTATGTATGTCATGTCATGTCTGTGTGGATGCCTGTGTAGTACAGAAAAGGATTCAAGGCCAACCTGGTCTACAGAGCAAGTTCCAGGACTGCCAGGCTATTACACAAAGGAAACCCTATCTCAAAACAAAACAAAATAAAAAAACTCACATCCATTAGTAGCCCACTGAAAAGACATCCTCCAAATATCTCTTTAACGATTGTTAGGTTTCATTAGTATCTTTACTTTAGCTTTAATATGGAACCTATTTTTCAAACATTCTATGGAAAAGAATTCATATCTGCTCAATCTGCTTTTTCTCGTAAGCCACAGAAAGTGACCAGAACGCAGATGGCTTGTCTATACTCTCACAAGTTCCTTGTTTGGCCTTGTTTCAAACATGCGTCATCAGTTTCAATATGTGTCCAGCAAAGCCTTAGTGTCTGGGAAGCCTTCTAGTCTTCTTCCTTCAAAATATATTAAAGCTAGTCTGTGCAATGTGGCCTTCATCTGTGAAGCCATAAGCCAAAAATTACACATAATACCAAGAACTCAAGGAAATTAGCCTGTGCTGTTAGTTTCTAACCAAGTTAAGACCGGGGAACCTCTGATAGTGTCTAGATTGCTGTCTGATTTTCTTTATGGGGAAATCACACAAGTTTTCCCAGCAAGCCCACCAAGTTGATCTCTGTCCTACTTTGTTTCCCATTGCTATGATAAAACACTATAGCCACAAGCAATTTGAGAAGATAAGGATTTACTTGGTTTACATTTCCATATCACAGCCCATCATGAAGGGAAGGCTGGGCTGGAACACAAGGCAGGAACTGAAGCAGAAACCATGGAGACAGGCTGCTTACTGCCTTGCTCCCGCTAGCTTACTCAGGTTTTGTACAACCCATGATCTCCTTCCCAGGAGTGGCTGCTCCCACATCAATCATTAATCATATATCATATATATACGATTATATAAAAATTTAAGCTCCATAGACTTGCTTATAAGCCAATTTGATCAAAGAAATATTCTCAACCGGGTTTTCCTCTTTATAGATGGCTCTACTTCATCAAGTTCTCACACACACACACACACACACACACACACGCACATGCACACGCACAGGCACGCACACACACACATACACACACACGCACGCACGCATGCACGCACGCACACACGCATGCATGCATGTGCGAAGAGCACACACACCAAAAACAAAGCAAACAAACAAAAAAAAAAAACCCTATCCAGCTGTTCCTATTTCTTTACTTTCAACTCCCCAGGTCAGTTTCCAATTAGCCCAAACCGACAGATAATCTAGCATAAATATGCAGCCTGTAGAGGAGCCCTTTCCCACCAGCCTGTGCTTTACCTGCTCCAACTCCTTAACAGCAGTCCCAGCTAAGGGTTTTATGGACAGGAAACTGGGAAAGGGGATAGCATTTGAAATGTAAATTTTAAAATCCAATCAATCAATCAATCAATAGACCAGCGAGAGGTCTTGTCGTAATCTTCCCACTCTGAGAAAGCTCTGTTCCCTTTCTCCTCTTCCACTCCCTTCCCTCTGGAAAACTTTTCTCCTCTCTTATGGAAAGGCTGCCCTTTATTGTTCCCTTCCTTCTTTCTCCTATCATCCGCCTTCTGTTGCACCCCAGCTGGGAACTGATTGAAAGGAAAAGCTGAGAGCTGGAAAGGTTTCAAGTCATTTTCTTCAGAGCCTCGGGATACCCAGAAACTGATTCATACACTTCTCACCTCCTTGCAACTTTCTCTTAACTCTTCCAAGCACAGTCGGAAGGCACGGAACAGCATGTGGCAGCCTGTCACCAAAGGAAACCACACCATCCCAAACCCCATTATCGCTCTGACATTTGATGCCCTAGACTGTGAGACTAATGTATTGCCTTTGCCAACACTTGTCAAGTCAAGAAAATTATAAAACGTAATCAAGTTATCCATCTCTGTCTGTGCGCTGCTGAGTGTCTGTCTGCTGCTGTAATTATGTGGGATGTGTTTCAGAAACAGGAAGGAAGTCAGGAGAGATCAGAGGGCTCAGGCTCAGGCTACGTGCAATGCCTGCTTAGGATTTCTGATGTGAGCATTTGCCCTCCACCACCTTCCTATAAAAAAACATATTGGTCATTATGAAGATAAATCAGGGTGATGAAATATAAGATTTTCTTTTTTTTTTTTTTTTTTCCGGAGCTGGGGACCGAACCCAGGACCTTGTGCTTCCTAGGCAAGCGCTCTACCACTGAGCTAAATCCCCAACCCCAAGATTTTCTAATCATGAGCAGGAAGCACGTGATATAAACATGAGATGCCCATTCCTCCAGCCCTCAGTCTCATCCGAGAAAATAGTATCATAGAAACCCAAACTCTAATAATATAATGTAATAAGTTAATACAAACCAGGAAATGTCTTTTAATCAGGCATTTTATTGGTATAAAGACTCCAATGTAACAGTATGTGGGCATATAGATGTTTATCCAGTAAGAATACAAAGGAAATACAGAAGCCATTAATCCTAAGAGTCCAGAGAGTCTAGTACAAGACTACAATATAGTCTATCAAAGTTGTACACTTGTTTACCAGATAAGCCTTGGACATTTCCAAAACCTGTGGCAAGAGTCAATAAAGTATGGGAATCACTAGTGTAAAAAGAGAAAGAGGGAGAGGAAGAAAAGGACAGAGGAAGGGACAGAGGGAGGGAAGCAAGGAAGGAGGGTGGGAGGGAGGGAGGGAAGGAGGGAGGAAGGGAGGGGAAAGTTCATGTTGTTGACTAATGTTTCTGTTTTTGGTCCATGTTCTCCTTTTTATCCGTTAGTCCTAAGGGAAAACCTTTCCAACTTCACTGTAGGCTTGATCATGGCTCTTTTACGTACAATAATAAACTGGGTTAACTGTAGATTTTGCTGCACAGTGGCTGCTTACTGAGCTTGAAGTTTCAACTGTTGGAATCATCACGCTGCCTTTATTTAGAAATGAGCAGGACTTGGCGGGGTGGGGGAGGGCAGGGTTGCCTTCTAAGTTCTTAGGATTTGAACAGGTCAGAAACACGTGAAAGCAGGGCCCAGAACAGAGACAGAGGGGAATTACAATAAGATTGTTCATTTTAAGCACCAAAGAGAGCATGTAAAATCACTTGCTTTTTAAAAACTGATATTTTCTTCCCACAAGCCAGAAAACCTCGTGTATGCATATCCACACTCCCCACTTAACCTGTAAACAGACGCACATACGTCTCCAGGTTTCAAATAGCTTTAGCAATAAAAACTTCAGTAGGTTGTTTTATAGTAAAAATATTACCCAAAGCTACCTACCTTACTCAAATTCTTTCTTTTGCCTCTGGTGATTGTACATCTCATTCTTCAAAAGACTCAGTCCTTAAGAACGTGCCTATGCCTTTTAGAAATGACTACTAAGTACTGTGTAACATTGTATTTCCCTTCTGTATTTCAAAATAGAAATCTTGAGTTTCCTGTGTGATAGGCCGAGAACAGTGTCTGTACTTCACAGCCTTCTCCCATTCAGATCAGGTATCATAAGATTAAGTTTAGTAGTGAAAGAAGGAGCAGAAATGATTGTAACTTGAAACATCACCTCTCTCCTTAAGTTTTCAGTGAAGACGTAGGATGGTTGAGGTAAGTTTGCCCATGCAAATGAGGGTAACACCTAAACTAAGATAGAAACAGATGGCCTAGTTCTTGAACACTGTCCTGGACCAAATGCATCTACCTCCTCACACTGGCTTGCCTACCCCTGCTCTGCTACATCAGAGAAGAACAAATGTCTCCTTAACTCGAGTCATTACTTTAGGGTGCTTAGTTTTAGCAACCCAGATTAGACCCTATCAAACGTGTCTTAGTTCTTCTTCATTAAGCATAGTTTTTAATGTTTAATGAGAAACTAGATAGCAGAGAATCACAAGTAAAAAAAAAATGTTGATAGTATAAGAAAAATGTTTTTATATCAATTAACAAGCAGCTCAACTGCCTGAGTAAAATCATCATGGAAACTGAAAATGCTATGTAGCCCAGTAGTGGAATATATACATATATATATGCTCCAGCAAACTTTGCAGCTGACCTGGCTCTCTTCTCTCATCCAACTATACTTAGCAACACTCTTGTAATAGTTTGTATATGCTCTGGCCAAGGAGTGGCACTACTAGAAGGTGTGGCCTTGTTGGGGTAGGTAGTCACTGTGAGCATGGGCTTTAAGACCCTTATCCTAGCTGCCTGGAAGCCAGTATTCTGCTAGTGGCCTTCAGATGAAGATGTAGAACTCTCAGCTCCTCTTGTACTATGCCTGGATGTTGCCATGCTCCTGTCTTGAAGATAATGGACTGAACCTCTAAACCTGTAAGCTAGCCCCAATTAAATGTTGTCCTTATAAGAGTTGCCTTGGTCATGGTGTCTGCTCACAGCAGTAAAACCCTAAAACAACTCTCTACCTGGGAACAGAGTGGCCGGCTACAACTGGCTGAGAATCAGGTAAGCTCTCCTTCTTGTTGTCCATTACAGTTTTCCCAGTCCTACATCCAGCCTGGTAGCTGATCACTTTCAGGGGGCCCTGAACTTCCACTCAACCCTCATTCTCTCCTTACCACATGGTAGACCAAGCTTTCCGCCTTCCTGTGGATCCTCTCAGTGTCCCTCCCCCTGTCCCCAGCACACACACACACACACACACACACACACTTCTAGCCCATTCCTGTGCTGTTGGGTAAGACATCAATAACCTAGAAGCACTTTCTACCTGAGATCCTCAATAATCACACCAGACCTGAACTCAGGAAGGCGATGCCCACTGTCCTTCTTGTCCTCCAATATTACCTCTCAGTCTCATCCCCAGCCCTGTGGCAGGCTGTTTACAGGGGCCTATCCTCCTATGCTACCTCCATTCCCAGGGAACCCTGCAAAACTTTGTACTAGTGTACCCAGATTTTCTCCTTCCTGTGAATCCTCTCAGCCCCCCAGTCTAGCCAGTCATCATTCCTTCATATCAGCCTGTGATACCTAGGCACACTTTCTAGCCTAGACCCCCAGTGGCCACACCTGGTAGGGACTTAGGTAGATGAACTGACTCACGCTCTCCTTCCTGACCTCCATGATGATCTCTCCACTCTCAACCTCAGCCAGTAACAATCTTCTTACAGACTCCTCTGCTCCCACCTTGGCTTCTTTCATTGGACACTGAAAGTGTTGGGTCGCTCAGAATCCTCTCAGCCCTGTCACATCTGCATCACCAGATAATTCTTGCCCATACTTCTTACCACATTTCCTATTCCCTGTGGACCTACCTCTATGTAAGAACAGGTTGCCCTTTGCTCTCCCTCCACACCTTTCCTTCTATCCATCTCTGACACCCACCAACCTGCATAAGCACTCCCTACCAGGCAACTCACAGCCACCACACTCTCCTATGATCCAGAGAGGGCAAGAGAAATCAAGGAACAATATACCCAATAAAGACAAAGTTAGATAGCAACACCTAGAATCACAATTATCCCAACCCCAGATGCCTCAGCACCAGGGGGAAAACACAATCAGTGGCAGCCAAAACTCTACGTCTTCAGAAGAACCTGGTAACCCTATTATCATAGATACAGTTAAAGGTAAGACAGCAGAAGCACAGGACAAGAGCCTCAAAGCTGTTATGAATATGTTCAGAGACCTTAAAGGAGACATGAACGCATCACTAAATGAGATCTGTAAAAAGCAAACAGGGTAGTGAAAACAGCTCAATATATTAAAGTATAAATAGAGCCAGTAAAGAAAACACACATGAGCTAACATTGGGAAAAAAATTTAGAAGTCAAAAAAAAAAAAAGCCATCAAAGGGAAACTTCAATAGCAGACTACAAGACGGGGGAGAAAGTTTCTCAAGAAATGAAGACAATATAAAAGAAATGGATACTTCAATCAAAGAAAATGTTAAATATAATAATAATAATAATAATAATAATATAATTAATAAAGGTACAAAACACACAGGAAAGAAATACACCTTACCATGAGAGATAGACATTACCTCAGGGTAAAGGGGTAGCAAAGATACTCCAAGCAAATGGACCCAAGAAACAAGTAAATGTATCCAATTTTAATGTCTGACAAAATTGACTTAAACTAGAACAAATCAGAAGAGATAGGGAAGGACACTGCATACTCCTCAGAGGAAAAATCTACTAGGATAATGTTGTAATTCTAAACACTGGTGCTCCAAACACCATGGCACCAAAGTTCATTGAAGAAATGCTCCTAGGACATAAACCACATATCCACCTTCACACAGTGAGAGTGGGTGACTTCACTTAACAAATAATATACCTCTCAGCACCAGCATGGAACTTTCTCCAAAACTGACCATATACTTGGGCACAACGCAAGTCTCGACCTATACAAAAACAACACCATACGCCCTACATGACCACCACGGTGTAAGCCAGACTCAACAACAGAAACAGCAGAAAGCTTACAAACTCATGAAAAGTGGACAACTCACACTCGACCTGAATGAAATGTAGGTCAAGACAGACATAAGGAAAGATTTCTGGAACTGAGTGATAATTAAAACACAATATGCTCAAACACATGAAGACAGTTCTAAGAGGCAAGTTCAGAGCACTAAGTGCCTGCATTAAAAAGTGAGAGATCTCATATTAGCAACTTTACGGCACACCTGAAAGCTCTAGAACAAGAAGAAGAAAACCACCAAAACAAATAATCAGACTCAGGAGTGAGGTTAGGTAAATAGAAACAAAACTTAAAGAAGATACAGAGAATCGATAAAATGAACAGTCTGATCTTTGAGAACTCCAGTGAGATGGACAAACTCTTAGCCAAATTAACTAAAAGTCACAGAGAGACTACACTACTAAAAAAAAAATTTAGAGACGAAGAGGAGTACATACCAACAGACACTGAGAAAATCCAGAGAGTTATAAGGGCACACTTTAAAATTTTACTATACTCCAGGAAATTGAATTTTTCATTTATAAAATGGATTGTTTCCTTGATATGTACCACCTACTAAAGTTAAATCAAGATCGGATACATAATATAAACATATTTATCCCTCTAATCAAATATAAACAATAACTGAAAGTCTCCAAACCTAAAAGGCCCAGGACCAGTTGGTTTTAGCACAGAATTCAACCAGACTTGCAAAGAAAATTAATACCAATACCCCTCAAATTATTCCACAAACAGAAATGGAAGGAAGGCCCAGGTTTTATGTTTGTTTGTTTGTTTGTTTGTTTGGGTTTGGGGGGAATTAGATTCTTTTTTTTTTCCTGACACAGAAAAATTCATAGACAAGGAATTGGGAAAGACATAATGAATACACACTAGCCAGAAGAAACATGAAACAACCGTGTCAACACTACAGACACAAATTCACACGATGACAAAAAAAAAAAAAAACTTGCCATAAAATAGAATAATTTGGGGCATGCAATTACCTAACTATATAACCCAAATATACATTAAGAACTTTAAAACCTATTTTAAAAGAAACCTACAATTCCTTAACCACGGTGGCTATAAAAAACAAGGATTTAAACAAAATAACAGTAAATTTTGGGACTTAATGGGATTACAAAGTTGTCTCTCATTGTCTGTGGGGATTTGTCCTGACACCACCCCAAAGATTCAAATCCTAGGATGCTTGTCTCCATAAAACAGGGTAACATTTGTGTATGATCTACACACCTGCCCCCCACACATTAAATCACCTCTGGATTCCTTATGATGCCCACAGAATTCATATGCTCTGTAAATGAGTTACAGAATTCATATGCTCTGTAAATAAGTGTTACACTGTATCATTTAAAAAAAACCAACAAGGGGAAAAGTTAATACACTTAATGTGGGTAAATATTTTTATTCACAATTGGCGGAATCCACAGGCAAAGTGCCTACAGATACAGGTGCAGACTGTATATGAGTCTTAAGCACAACTTTTCAAACACAGGAAAAACTTTAAATGCCTGACCTCATACAGCCCCTACTGAAAAGAATGAACATAATATCACATTGTCTGTCCACAACTCATTAAGATGGATAATATTAATGAAACAGGTAATTTCTCAAATACCCACGTTTGGAGTTTTGTTTTTTGTTTTGTTTTCGTTTTTTAGATTAATTTTTTTTTTTACTTCAGTCCCTTGGTGAAGTAGAATCTTTCATCTTTTTTTGATTATCCATCTGATAAACATGCAAGACAAAGGCCTTGCTGGTGTTGCCCAAGCTGTCTTTGAATCCCTGGACTCTAAACACCTTCCTGGAAACTCAGTCTCTAGAGTAGCTGGGGTTAGTCGTCTACCTTTTAAAAAAAATAAATAAATAGCATACTGCTGGACATGTCTACATAGCAATTCCAGGACAGTCGAGTCTACATCCTGGGAAATCGTGTATCAAAGCACAAACGTTTTGATTGTCCACAGCTGTGACATTATCCAATAGGCTTGTACCCTGCTGCATTATGACAAAACCTATGGGTGGACAACCAACACGGAAAGGATTAAAAAAACCTGGGCTACATGATCACGGAAACACACGTGAACATTGTCCCTGCTCCTGCCCACCCCATTGTGGAGAGCCTGCAACAGAAGGCTTAGACAGTCTAAAATGACCATTGCCAAGGGCATGGTGGCGCTCCTGTGTCAAACTGCTCTGGTGTCCTCTGGTTTCTCCCATGAGGATCCCCAGACCCACATAATCCCACATTCCATCCCTCAACACCATCTTCCCTCCCCCTCTTCACCTGACCCTCCTTTTTTTTCTATGGCTTTATTGATGTTTGAAGATTATGCAAAATTCAGTCAGTAAAACTTTAATAGTTCGGTTTTGTTTCTCTTTTATTACCATCTGTTCCCCTAATTTTCTCTACTCGTCCTAAATTACATGGTTCATCTGAACTTAGTCCCATCTCTGTGCACTACCTCGTTGATCAGCATTTCCTCCCTTTAGCTACCATGACCCTCCTGTTCCATGCTCCCATCCCGATTCACCCATGAAATCTAGTCTATTTCCTCTCCCAAGGAGATCCACGTGTTCCCTCTAGTCCCTTCCTCTATACTTGACCTTTGTAGGACTACAGATCGTAGCTTGGCTATCATTTATTTAATGGCTAATATCTACATTTAAGTGAATAAATGTCATATTTATCTTTCTGGATCTGAGTTACCTCACTCAGGATGATTTTTTGTTTCTAATCCCATGCATTTGTCTTTCATGATGCCATTTATTTTAAAGATTTATCTTTTTATTTATATGCATATAATGTTGCTGACTTCAGACATACAGGATCCTATCACAGATGGCGATGAGGCACCATGTGATTGCTGGGAATTGAACTCAGGGCCATTGGGAGAGTATCAGTGCTCTTAACCATTGATCCATCTCTCCAGCCCATAAGGTCATTTTTTTAATGGCTAACACTCCATTGTGTGAATATACCACATTTTCTTTATCCATCCTTCTGTTAAGGGACATCTAGGTAGTTCCCAGTTTCCGACTCTTGTGAATAAAGCCAATGAATGTTGTTGAGCAAGCGTCCCTACAGTAGGATGAAGCATACTTTGATTACATGCCCAAGAGTAGTATAGCTGTATCTTGAAGTAGATTAATTCCCAACTTTCTGAAGAACCACCATACCAGTTTCCATAATGGCTCTTTTTTAAGAGACCACAATTAAAACTAAACAAAATAAAGACCTAACTAAAAGAAAAAGAATTACAGATCAATTTCCATTATGTACATAGATGCAAAAATTCTCAATAAAATACTTGCAGAGAAAATCAAATAACGCATCAAAAGGACCATCTACCATGATCAAGTAAGTGTCATAACAGAGATGCAGGGTTGGTTCGACATACATAAATAGATAAATGTAATTCACCATATAAACAAACTAAAAGACAAAAACGCATGGTCATATCATTAGATGCAGAAAAGTCTTTGGTGAAAATGTAACATTCTCTGTGTGTATGTGTTTCTCATGCTCTCTCTCTCTTTCTCTGTCTTTTTAGTCATAAAACATTTATTTTTTGGCCTATTTGTTTTCTAAAGAGAGAAAGAAAGAAGGCTTTGCATTGAAAAAACCTATTTTCAACAAATGCATAAAATAAAATAAAATAAAATAATAAAATTTAAAAGAGAAAGGAAATACTAATTTTGTTCTTCTGACATATACCAAAAATGGATTCTTTAAATACCATAGTGCATGTGCATGTATTTCTGCTACTCTGTTGGCACTGGGGTGCCAATTGGCCACTCAGTAATGCTGTGTATTTATTCTTACTCAGGATCCCGTGGCCAACACAAACGCTGAGAATCTGAGTGAATTGCGTGTACAAGAGTTTGCCATCATTACTTCAGACATCAGAGGAAAAGACCTAAGCAGGAGCAAGAACAGAAATTTAAACTCGGAGTTCGCGTTCTACCTCCTGGAGGAGAGAGAGCCAACTGTTATTAAGGAACCGTCTCCTCACCATTCACCTATGCTGTCAATGTGGTTACGCATCTTTCATGCCTTGACACGTGAAAAGACTATGCTAAATGGACCAGCTTCAAATGGTTAAAGAAGCCTGGCTGCCTGACAATGCAGGATGCTATATTTTAAAATACTATCCCAGAAAAAGGGAAGCCTTTGGGTATATCACAGTCAAGACAACATAGACATCAGGTGAAAATCCATCATGTACATAGTAAATCGATTGAGTTTATTCTTAGGGGCATAATTATTTTAGTCCCTTTGTCCACTTCTCCACAAAAGATAAACATGTTATTGGATATAAAATAACTTAAAGAGTGTATCAAAGAGATTAAAGACTGGTACTTCTCAAACGATGACACAAAACCCAAAAGTGTGGGGCTTGGGACAACTCCAAATGAAGAAAGTCACTTGTGCTTAGGATTGTATTTTTGCATGAAACACTCACAATGAAATCCATCTTGGCAAAAATTTACATAATATAGTAAGTTACTGTAGACTCAGAACGGAAGAAATATGAAGTGTGGGAAGAAGAGGGGAAGGCAAACTGTGTCACGTGAAATAATAAATAATAAGAAATGACAAATGGCGTGAAGGTGACCGGTTACCTTTGCAAGTGCAACACATTGACAGTTCCACCATCCGTGATTCCAGAGTTCCGATCACTGCCTGGCACCAGACAGATTCTCTCTAACCTTAGCGTCTTCCTTCCTAACCAGTTTCTCTCGTCCCTTAATACATTCTATCAGGTTAATTCCTGCTTCTATTTCAGCATGACAAAGACGACAGAAGGTGTTCTGCGAGCTGCTCAGGTAGAAGTACCATCAAACTATTTCGTTAGCACTTCCTTGTACCTTGTCCCCTCACTCTAGCCAAGAACACAGCTCCTTCCACCCCCTCCCCCATCGACGCTTCCAAGCCTGTACTAGCATCCTTGGCTTCTGGATTTCCCATCCCCCTTTAGTTATAGCTCCTCTCCCAACATAATCCTCACTGACTTTATCCTCACACTGACTGCCATACTCATTTACAGAATCCCTTCCTACGGCTTCTAACGCACTCTGTTCCTTTCCCTAGCGTTTATCTCCTGCACTTATCTGAGTTAATAAAGCCATTGTTTCAAATGTCACTAATGATCTTTCTCGGGATACTTAACTCTTCTAGAGTAGTGGACAGAAATGTCAAACTTGAAATTCCTTGATCGTGAAGACTGCACCCCGGTCTTTCTTCACACTGGTTTCCTTTCCTATAACGAAGACTACATTGTAAACGGTGCACACAGAAAAGGTAGAACAGTGTGCAGTAGAAATAAACTGATAGATGTTTACCTCTTTAGTTTTTGTGTCTTCGGCACCCTCTCTTCCACATGTACGAGGGCACAAAGACCAAGATATCGCCTCTCCACTCATTTTGGCACTTAAGGGGTAGCTTTTCATTTCCCCAATTCCTCAAACGTATAAAACTTAAACGTATGTCCAATCCTGACCAATTCTTTCATCCCATAGTTTCTTTTTTGTCTGAATTGATTTTGTCTCAGGTTTTTCTGTATTTGAGACAGAGTATCGTTATATACATTGACCTGGTCACAAATCAGCAGGCAGCTCAGGCTGGCCTTGAACTCACAGTAATCTGCAGCCTTCCTCTCCCAAGTTCTAGGACTAAAGATTGTGGCTCTATGCCTGGTCCTCATTTTTTTTCTTTTCTTACTATTTAATTTGTTACTATGTAATTGTACTATTACAAATGACTATGACTTTGTAGACTGTATTGTACATATTTCTCATGTTAAGGTGATATTTGGAGGCGCATGCCTATGTGTAATAGCCAGACCGAAACAACCAACACAGGCATTACTTCACCTAATCATCATTTCCGTGGTGACTACCCCTAAAATCTACTCATCCCATATTTTAATTTGCCTAAACCTTTCTTCTTATCCCCAAACCAGCTCTTCTTGGTAACTAAGCACACAAATTTGAAACTTTTTTTTTTTTTGGTTTCACATCTGTGCCTTCTACATGGCATGCAACCAAATCCTACTAAGTCTTACTTCACAATGTCTACATTTTATTTTTTATTCCATTCCTGTATTTCAAAGGAAAATCAGCTCATGCTTCGGGCAAAGGAATAATTTATTCATCCCAACAACCTACCTTTTCTCTCAACAACCTTCGACACACAGTATTCCATGAACAGGTACTCCTCTGATCCTCACTGAAAGTGATGATGTCACCCAGCTCCTCTGACTTGCTCAAGTCTTCCTTTCACTGGACTTCTACCTTGAAACCTTACTCCTTACTGTGGCATGACTTCCATCCCCAGGTTCTTCCCGAGCCTCCATTACAATCTGTGCTGTGCTGAGCTGAGCTGTGCTGGGCTGTGCTGGGCTGTGCTGGGCCGGGCTGGGCTGGGCTGTGCTGAGCTGAGCTGTGCTTGGCTGAGCTGTGCTGGGCTGGGCTGGGCTGTGCTGAGCTGAGCTGTGCTTGGCTGAGCTGTGCTGTGCTGGGCTGGGCTGTGCTGGGCTGGCTGGGCTGGGCTGGGCGGGGCAGGGGCAGGGCTGGGCTGGGCTGGGCTGTGCTATGCTATTCCCCTGACTCCTTTACGGTCCATACTGTGCCGGATTGTGCTAGTCCCGATTTTCACTCACTCTCTTTCTGTTCTTGCTTTCAAATGGGAAGAGTACAGTCTTAATCCAAAACTCTGTGTCAACTTTTATGTGACGTTTCTCCAGCCTTGTTACACTTTACTTCTCCCATATCTCCCCATATGTTAGGCAAAGGAAAATGTGGACAAATCTGCAGATTGGGTTGTTTGGGGGTTTTTTTGTTTGTTTGTTTGTTTGTTTGTTTGGACAACAAGCATCACATTGCACTTTCATTAATTTATTAACCTGAACTAAGCACTGATATTGTTTTATGGGTTTGTTCTAAAAAAATTTTTTTTGAAAGGCAGAAATGAAGAAACCCAACAGTAGTGACATGGAAAGGAATTTCTTTTAATAAATATGTGCCATGTGCAGATGTATTGTTTGTAATAATTCAATGAGATACATATTTATGACGTTCCCATTATATATTTTTAATAAAAATGTTTAAATAAATGGGTAACAAAAAAATTATGTATGACACACTAAGAAGATTGTGTCTATGTCCCCAGTGTTACCTAAAATCAGTCCTAGAAGAAGAAAAGAGATGAAAAACTGAAGTGTATTAATACAAAAGTGCTGGGAAGAGGACGAATAGGAATCTACCTCTGCCCACAGGAGCTACCCTGCAGAACAAAAGGCCACACCTGAATGGCAGGGGCTGATTACAGCTCAGCTCTATACTTACTGTGGGCAGCATAATTCCTTCAGGCTAGCCCGAGGTGCCTTAAATCCATCTAATTCTCTTTGATCTGGCTGATTGTATGCTCGCCAAGGCCATCCAGCACTAACAAACTGAGCTTCCCACAGACAATGATGTCGGAGAGTAGTGTGTTAGGAAGACAGCTGTTGCTAAGCATAGATAACACTAGACGGACTTCCCTAGACCAGTAAGCTGCATTCTGACTTACAAATCAGTCCCTTCAGAGTCTGATGACTGTGAACCAATTCAACATGAGAACAACTGAAATGTGCTGATAACTGAGAGCATCTCTACAAAAAAAAAGGGGGGGGGGAGGCAGCACAACAGTGCAGAAACCAGTGTGTGTGCACCCTTGCCATTCCAGACGAGAAAGGGAGCATCGAGAAACACGCGGCCCCTGGAAACAAAGGCAGTCGGTAAAATGTTACTTTTTGTGAAGAAAAAAAGAAATGCAAAGTTTGAAAACCAATAAATAAAAGAATATCTTTGGTACTTCCTATCCAAAAGAGAAAAAAATCACTCATTTTCCAAGGAATAATAGTGCTTTTGTTACCCCATTTGTAGTCTCAAATTCCTCTGAAGAGCATTGGAGCAATAGTGAGGCATTCGGGAATATGCGCATACGCATGTAGCTCAGGGCACCCGTAACAGGCCGAGTCTAGCTCAGGACATTATTAACAGAAAGAGTCTGTGTAGAGGTCTGCGCCAGGACTTGGTAATAATTTGGTAAGACTGGCATTACTTAGGCTATCTCCACCACACCATCAAGACCAATGCTGTGGCCAGCAAATGGTAAGATCCTACAATTAAAAGTCCGACATTTGGGGTTGGGGATTTAACTCAGTGGTAAAGCGCTTGCCTAGGGAAGCGCAAGGCCCTGGGTTCGGTCCCCAGCTCCGAAAAAAAAGAACCAAAAAAAAAAAAAAAAAAGTCCGACATTTGTGTCCAATACAAATGCCAAGCAGGCTCCCGGGTGAATGGAAAACAAAACTTTAAAAGGAGGATTTGATGATATGAAGGAGAACGTGGCCAGAGGTAGAAACATCTTGGAGAGTCCAGAATGAACGCGACCTGAGCGAGGCCATAGGAGGAGATGGGTGTCGGCGGCGGGAGCCAGGAAACAAGGAGGCGAGGACGGTAAACGGTAAATGAGGATGTAAAAGGACCAGTGTAGCCAGAATGGCTGAATTCTACAGGGGAGGGCAGCTGGAGGGAAGGACAGCCCAACCCACGTGCTGGAGAAGTTTAGGGTAGGAGACAGGGTATGCCAGCCACACCCTGTAACAGGTAAGCACTGAGGGATGCTGGGAGAACCTGGGGGCAAGGTTGATCTTGATAAGTTAAATAGGTCAGGAAAATATCTACACACTCAAACAGAATAACAGGGCCAAAATAACCTGGCCAAAGAAATAGGGAGAAGTAGAATCTGCCTGTTTCCAACTTTTGATTGATTCTTTGTGAACCAATGCACTCCCATCCCACTCATCTCCCCATCCCTTCCTATTTACCCTCTGCCTTGCAACCCCCATAAAAGAAAGTAAAGAATAAAATAAATACATAGGTAAGCCATCTTGCCATGGAAGCTGCAGTATGTCACCATGTGTCATACTCTATACCCTTTTGTCCACACATCTTCACCTGCAAATGTTCATTGTAATGACTCTGGTCTTGTTCGAGGCCTCTGGCTTCTGGTACCCTCTAACTATACTGGTACCTCACCGGTGCTCTTATTGATGACTTGTGTCATGGAGGTTCTGCAGCTTTGGATCTGCAGGACCAGCCCTTTCACGTGCCCCAGCCATTCACAGATGGGATAGATTTGGGGGTGGGCCAACTCAAATCCCCGGACCTGGGTCTGCATGCTAGCTTAGTTAGTCAGCCCTATAGCTTTTCTGTACCCACACAGCCAGTACAAACTCTCCAGCACTCCCAGCTAGTTTACCCAATGCCTTAGCTGGCAAGGGGTGAGGCCAGCTCTCCTACTATCAAGTCTACAAGGCTGGCTCTGCCCAGGCAAGATGCAGGCCAGTTCTCCATAGTGTCACAGCAATCGAGGGGTGGGGACAGCTCTCCAGAGTGTCACAGCAAGCGAGGGGACAACTCTCCAGAGTGTCACAGTAGGCAAGGGGTGGGGAGAGCTCACCCACTTTCATGAACTTGGGGCCAGATGCAGCAGGTGGTGAGGAGTGGACAAGGTGAGGAGAGCATCCTTCCTGTGCCCATGCCACCTCATGGCAGAAGAGTGGTGGGGCCAGCTCTCCCATGCTCATGCCCTCCAGGATAAGCAGAATACTTATAGCATGAATTGACCTTCTGAATCTATAGTTTATTTCATATGGCCAATAGATTTCTAATTTTGCCAAATTTATTGAAGGGTGTTTTTTCTCTTCCTTCAAATTTAGTGGGAGAAATTTTGACTTAAAAGAGCAATGAAAACATCTTTATCATCCACAGTAATTAAAGGGAAATTATTTTTATTCAAATGCTGGGAACTCGACGGGGAAAAGAAACCATTGGATTCAGAGACATCCTCCATCAATGTCAATTTGGGAGTGCCAATTAATTGTAAGTAGCAGTAATGTGCTTTTCATGCTTAAAAGATACAAAGTCGACATGTCATCATCACAGACCTTAGTAAAGCACATTTTCTCAGGATGGTGTCTACCAAATCAATCCGGTTATTTCCAAGCTGAGACAGTAAGGACAAAGGTAACGCAAGAATCAAAATGACTTGATAAGGCTCACCTTTATTGATCGGCATCAACCAAAATAGAGCATCTATTAAGAGTGTCAGGGAAACAACAGGGAAACAAATCAGCTGCTCAGACACCAGACACCAGCCTCCTACAGCAGATGAGAACAAACATGGAGACCCACAGCTAGACATTATACAGAAAATGACAGATCTTAGAACATCTGGCCCCAAACATTTGATGTCTCCATTAAATCCCTCCCTCCGGCTCTCAGGGAGCCCCACTGAGAGGAGGTGTAAAGAGTGGAAAAGCCAGAGGGGAAGAAGGACACCAGGCAGACAAGGCCCACTAAATGAGCATGAGCCATGCACACACGGAGTCTCAGAGAGGCAGTGAGCACAGGGCCTGCACGGAGCTGCACCATATCGGGGTCCTAGAGCTGAAAGGAGAAATAGATACATTTCTACATGACCCCATCTTAAACCCAGAAGTGACTCCAAGTTCATAACCACTCGCAAATGAAACATTAGTGTCCTCCAAAGGAGCCTCACTGGGAAAACAGAGTAGGTAGCATGGCCAGCAGCCAATGACCAACAGAAATGAACTCAATGGCATCCTCAGAGGTTGCTTGTCTCATAATGTCACATCAGGGCTTTTCCTTCTCCTTCTGTTTCTAATTTTTTTCTTCTCTCTCTTTTACCCTACAGGTCCTTTGAGTATATATTATGGCTTCCAGTTAGTGGGGTTTTTTTTTATGGGACTCCTGAGTGTATGAATGAATGGTATCTCTGTTTCTTGTGCCTTTTCTTGGGCTCTTTTCCTTCTATTTGGTTTGCCCACTCCAGTTGGGGAGGGGGTTGTTTTGTCTTACTATGTTTCAGGTTGTGGTGTTTTGTTTTGCTATCCCCGGGAAGCCTGTTTGCTCTCTGACTAGAGGTGAAGGGGAGTGGATATGGCTGGGAGGAGAGGTGGGGTGGAATTGAAAAGAGTGAAAGGAGGGAGAGAAAAACACACCCAGAATGCATTATGGGAAAGAAAAGTCTATTTTCAATAAGAGGGGGAAAAAACTGTCAGTGAGAAAAAGCTGAATCCCATACAGAACTGTTAACTGTTTCCACAGGTTTGATTAGGCAGTTAGAGCTAAGGAAGACAAGATTTTTCTTAAAAGTCATATAGAAACCTGCTGCTGTAGAAGCAATCCTAAAATAAATGCATACACATTTATAAAGAGGGTTAAAATGGAGATCCCCTAAGACATGGAGAAAGTACCCATACTAGACACCACAGGCTACCAAATAAAAAGCCAATGCTCAGAATGGCCTTTTCCAGTCGTTTCCGAGGAACAACTCAAAAACGTCTGATCATTATAGGCTCTTGTCAGTGTTCCTGACTGTCCTCATATTGTGCTTGACAATATGACATGATTTCTGAAGACACCTTATACTTGAATCATAGACATACAGAAGTAAAGATGATACTGACCTGGATGCTTCATCATTGACAGCGACTTTTCATGGTGTTGAAAAATACATCACACATTACCAGAAGAGAAAAGTAAACATCTTCCCCAGCTATGAACCCTGCGAGCTGCAATAAGGACCAGTCTCACAAGACATGCCCACCGGTACAATTGTGACTGCAATTGAGTGACTGTCAAGAGAAAAAGCCAACCACTGGAAGCCTGGACTTGAGATTGTTCCATAAGATAAAACCCATACTTGGTACTATTACTGGGGCCATGAACCTTGGCTATGCATGTCATGGGCTTTATGGGAAAACAGACTGCTATCATTCTGATGAATGGATATCATGTTCATAGATTAGTGCGTCTCACAGCCCTCATCAGAAAAAGCTGCTTTCTACAGTAGATGATGATTAACAGAGACTCTCATCTGATCAAGGGACCTACATTTGATCAAGGTGCAGAGAACAAAGGACTGAAGAATTCTCAGCCCTAAATCCCTAAATGGACTGTGTGTGTGTGTGTGTGTGTGTGTGTGTGTGTGTGTGTGTGTGTACACTCACATACTTCCCAAAGCTCGTAGAACTGTAGAAGAAAGGACTATAACAGCCAGAAGTGGTAATTAACTACAATTAAACAGTGTTTGCAGACACAACAAGGAAGTTGTTCATGAGAGCTCATGAGAGTCGGTTCTCTTTTAGGGTATGCCTCTAGTAGGTTGACTATACCTGTGCTCTAATGGATGCCCACACATCCAAGATTATATAGGCAGCACAAATTAAACTTGATGAGCTTTAAAAAAAATAGATTGGAATATTATCATACAAAGTTCTCAACTAATAAAAGGGAAAAATCTGTTCTGCAGTTGTCCCCTTAACACATGACAAATCAAATATTTAGTGAAATCGTGGACAAGAAGGCAATTTTCCTCAAGTACTTTGGAATTTAGAAAAGCCCAAAATAATATAATAAATTGGGCCATTTAAGTGATGCAGCCAAGCATGACGGCCTGAATTCAATCCCCTGAGCCCAAAGGGTAGACTGAGATAACCCACACAAATTGTTCTCTCTCTCTCTCTCTCTCTCTCTCTCTCTCTCTCTCTCTCTCTCTCTCTCTCTCTCTCTCTCTCTCTCACACACACACACACACACACACACACACACACACACACACACACCTATACAAATACACAAAAAAGTAAATAAATTTAGGTGTGGCTGTGCATGCCTTTAACAGTACTCGGGAGATAAAGGCAGGTGAAAAATCTGTGAATTCAAGGCCAGGATGGCTACCTAGTGAGTTCTAGGACAGCCAGAGCTACATAGAGAAAGCCTATCTCAAAACAAACCAACAAACAAACAAAATAAATTACCATGCTGTCACGAAAGGCCACACAACCAAAAATATTTGGATGAGAAAAATTGACCTTAATGGGAGTTTAAAAAGACACAACTTGATGGTGACGTGACAGGGAATAGATATAGGAAGAGTTGGGTGGCCCATATTTATTACACCAAATTGTCAAATAACTAAAAGGATATCATTAATATTTTTGTTTGGATTTTGATGCTAGGTTGTAGCTAGGAAAAGCCAAAAGACGGCAAGCAAATGAAAAGCTATTCTTATCGGGTCTTTCTCAGGGATTTTATACTTCTGCAGGCGGAAATTTTCCTGCACAGTCAGAAATGTGAATGCACACAGCTCATGGAACCAGAGACGAAAGCTAACCACGAACCCAGATACAAACCCTCTGGTCCACAATGGTGACCTGTCTGCATGCACAAAAGTTGTGGCAGTAACTATGATGGCTTCCATGGCTCTCAACTTGACTACATCTGGACTTAAAACCCAAGTGGCTGGGCATACCTGCGAGGGAATTTTCCTTAATTAAATAATTTAATTGAATGAAGTAGGGGGGAAATGAAGTAGAAAGGCCCACTTCTCTTTTATTTCGTTAATTATTTATTTACTTTTCACAGCTTCCCGACTCCCTCCTCTACTCCCAGTTCCTTCCTCTCCCCTCACCTCGTCCATCCAACCCCCTCCTTCCCTTCTTCTCAAAAAAAGAGGAGGCCTCCCATGGCTATCAACCAGCCTTGGCATGAGTTGCAGTAAGACTAGGCACATTTCCTATTGAAGCTAGACAAGGCAGCCCAGTTAGGGATCCAAAGGCAGGCAATGCAGTCAGCGAGGCAGCCCCTGCTCCCACTTTAGGAGTCCCGCATGAAGGCCCAGTTGCACAACTGTTACACATGTGCAGAGGGCCTGGGTCTGTCCCTGCATGCTCTCTGGTTGGCAGTTCAGTCCCTACGAGCTCCTATAGACTCAAGTTAGTTGATCCAGGTTTTCTTGTAGTGTCCTTGACGTCTCTGGCTCCTTTAATCTTTCCTCACCTTCTTCTACAAGATTCCACCAAGTCCCACTTCACGTTTGGATGTGTGTCCCTCCATCGGTGTCCCTTAGTTGCTGAGTGAAGTCTCTCTAATGACAGTTATACTAGACTCTTGTCTGCAAGTATAGCAGAATATAAATAGTGTCCAGGGTAGGCTCCCCCTCATGGCATGGGTCTCAAGCTGGGCCAGTCTTTGGCCCTTCCCTCTATTTCTGCTCCATCTTTTACCCCTGAACGTCTTGTAGGCAGGACAAACTGTGGGTCTATGGTTTTATGGTTAGGTTGCTGTCCCAATCCCTCCATTGTCAGTCTTGTCTGATTACAGGAGATGCTCAACAATGCTTAGGTGGTCGAAAACCTGCACCTGAATAGCACATGCAATATCTCTATGGCACTGCTAATGAGATACTATTTCTCTGCTAACTGAACATAGAGGTAAAATTACCACTAATGTTTTGCTATGCGCATAGACCAGTGTCTTATTCAGCCATTGTCAGAGAAATGTTTCCCTACAATACATGGGAACTAATACCAAAACCAAAGACTGGACAATGTAGAGAGAATGAGGGACCTTGGAATACTCAGTCCTAAATGGATGTCTTCATCAGAACCCTCCCCTCAGCATTCGGGGAACTATGCAGAAGAGGAGGTAGAAAGGTAGTAAGAGTCAATGAAAATAGAAGACACCAAGGAGATGATGTCCTCCATACAACAGGATTGCTTCACATATGAACTCACAGAGACTGTGGCAGCATGCACAACGCCTTCCCAGGTCCAAGTCAGATGGGCTCTGGTGCAGAGAGGGGCACTGGACATGAGCCCCATCCCTAACCCGGAAGCCATCTATTACCTGTGTGCATGTACGCATAGACACAGACAAATAAATGGATGACCATTCCTTTTTAATGCTTGTAATAGAGATAAACTATGTGTGTTTCATATTTCTTTGTCCTGGGTTCCAAACATTACAAAGCAAAAGCAGGGGTGAAGGGGGGGCTATGTGGTTCACACCACTTGCTGCTCTTCCAGGTGGCCCAAGTTCTATTCCCAGCACCCGTCAGGCTGCTCACAAATGTCACTCCAGTTCCAAGAGCTCTGATGCCCTATTCTGACCTCCACAGGCACAGACAGACAGACAAGACAAATAGATGGATGGACAGACTGACAGACAGAAAAATCTTTTTATTTTCAGAGAAAGTATTCCTTACCAGGTGTCACAGCTCACACCTGTAATTCCAGCACTTGGGCTGCCAAAGGAGGACAGTTGTGACTTCAGGGCTAGCCTGAGCTAATAATAAATTGTAGGCAAGTTTGCACTGCAGAATCAACCTTTGTCTTGAAACAAACAACCAAAAAAAAGTAGCTGTTAAAGGGATATTTTGTCAGAAATTATTGAGAATTTATTAGTTTTCAATCATCAGTAAAATTTAAAGGACTCCTTCCTAAATAAAATGTATGTTCATGGAGAAAATTATTTCTAACTTGTGTTAATATCTCAGAGTTAAACTAAGACCATTTATGAATTACTAATTAAAAAATAGAGTTAAATCAAATTGCCGTGCTTGGGACATTTTACTGAGCGATTGGTAATTGCAATTTAGTGACAATGAGAGCAAACTCCTTCATAACATCTACAAAGTAACCAGAATTGCACTCCATGCCCCAGAAGAAGAAAAAAGTCCAGCTTGCTTTTGTTAATGAAGCACTTACTAAATTTTATATCACTTGTCATTAAATAAATTCTTATCTTTCCTGCCATGTAAGTGGATTACGCTGATGACGCTAAGCCTTATTTCCCGATAAGGAATGGTATTTGCTATAAGTTAAAAGTGTATAAACATTGGAAGATTTAGCCTAAATGCAGCAGACCAAACTTACCGGAGTCTTCCTGGAGGTCAGCCAAACACTAAAAGCCCCATATGGCCTGATGATTATCTACCATCCAGAGGCACAATTGTGCCAAACCTCAAGAGAATGGGCTCCCCCGATTGGGTGACCTGGTTTCTCCTTAGGCTAACAATTTTCTCAATTGCTAGGCAAGGCCTTTAGCCCATATGCTGAAAGTTTTCCTTCAAATAACATAGGAATCAAACTCTGAAATGTTTGACACTGACCGAGGAGCTGTTTAAAAGCCTCTGCAACTATAAGATGAAAATATATCATTGAATCGTGCATTTACATTTTTTCTATCTCAATACATCATATTGCATATCTCCCTAGCTGATTTATTTTACTTATTAAATTAAATCAGTTGTCTCCTGGGCACAGTTACAGCTTCGGGAACTACATGCCATAACAACTCTTTGTCTCTGGCAGGACTTTTGACATTTCTCTAATAGTGCGAGTAAATGCCACTAGATGGTGGAGGGCCTGTCTTTAGGTCTGCAAGATGTAAATTTGTTTTTATTAGTGCACGCAAAACAGATGAGCCAAAACTGTAAGCCGTTCAACCAGCTTGAAATCTTTCATAAAATTCAAACCTTCTGTGCTCTAATATTGGAGTGCTTATATATCTAACTAAACAAATATTTGGACACTAACCTAAATTATTAAGAACTAGCAGAAATGTACAATACAGTGCTTGAATCCTGGATGGAATAAGCAAGTGTGGGCTGCAAACTACATCAAGTTTGCGGCCTATTTTGATATACTCAGCTAAGAAAGGCGTTCGCATGTGTAAGTGGTTCTGTGGTAGATGGTTATAAGAGCTGCCACACTATCTTTGATTTTGCCTTTTGCCACAGAAACACTAAAACTGTAACTATCTTGCCTTAAATAAAACACTGTGCTGACCCCTGCTGTAAAATATCAGTGTTTTTATTAGGATTCTTTTCTGAACTTATTCAGCAAGATCTATGCCAACTGTGCCCATCCTCACACAGCTAAGCCTGTGGTTCTCCGGATCACTGCAAACCACTGATCTTCTGGCAGAAAACAAAAGCATTCCAAGATTAATTATATTTATATGTGTGTGCATGTGTGTGTGTATTACACATACACATGTAATAATTAAATATATACATATATATTTAAACATTTAGTTATTGTATGTGTAGATGTGTGTGAATATGGTGCACATGTGTGTATAGATATATGTATATATACGTATATATACATATACATATATTATACAGTGGCAGAGGCACTTGGCTTCAATAAGCTGGTAGGTAAGAACTAGCTCCTGAAAGTTGTTCCCTGACCTCCACGTGTGCAGCATGGCATGTGTGCACCCATATTCACACACTCCTACATATACAATAACTATATGTATAAAAATAACATATATATATATATATATATATATATATAGCCTAGGCTATCAAAATAGAATTGAACCAGTTACCCACCTAGTTTTGAAAAACAGACACCTTACCTCATTAGGTAGAAGAATTTTCCAAAGGATGTACCCTTAAAGTGTTGTAACATTTTAATTTTTTTTTACATTTTAATTTTTGAATAGTATTCTGAGTTACAGAAAAGATGGAGATATAAAAATTATGTATTGTTAATTCATCAAAGGAAAAAATAGAGTTTGAAATCATATTTGCATCTATGAACGTGTAAATGTGTAACTCTTACAATCACACTAAAACTCCAAAGTGCAAAGAGTAAGATGTAAGTTTTATATTGGTCATTAAATGTTTTATAGGCAAGTAATCAATACATTTTAAAAATCATAACCTTAAGGAAGGCATTAAAGCACATTATATTTCCAATTCAGAGAATTAAAATGAATAAAGTATATGTATAATGCCATCAAAAGAATCAAAAGTAATCTTGAGCCATACATTAAATAAAATGCCATTTTAATACAGAACCAAAACACAAGGTCATACGTTGAGTAAAATGATCACGTAGATTAAATCTTTGACACTGATTTTGCTTTTTGATCCATGTCATTTTAATAAAACATGTTCTTTAAAGGAAAAAAAGGGTTAGGCAGAGCCAGGGCTTGAGTTTTATACTGTTGCCTGGCAAAGTATTAAAAATAGAACTAAGTTATATGACTCCAGTTTAATAGCCAACAATTTCCTAAGACATATACATTCTAATCAGTTTGCACATAACAAAATGTACCGCTGTTTATAAGTCAAGCAAACTATTTGGGGAGTGGGGTTGATGTGAGAAAAATAAAAAGTTATAAAGGAAAACTAACAAAATAAAAATAAAGCCTAAAACATAGACACCACTATGAAAATCCACCAGACTTACTTTAGACATATACTGAAACAGATGAGCTTCCAAAAAGAAATGGCCTTCCGGTCTCCATCTGTGCCCTCTGGCACAGCTCTCAGGACCCAAATTCCGCCCAGAGAGAGCTGGTCTCCCAGGAGTGCTGTACTCCTAAGTTCACAGGTGAGACGAACACTTTTGCTCCAATAACTGACCGAAGAGGGACCTGCCAGGAGACCACGAGGCTCAGGAACTGCGGGGCAACTGGGGACAGGATCCTTCTCGTCTCCGTCAGCGCTCCAGAGTTAACCCTGTGAGACAGCTCTCTGCACCCAAATCCCTCCCAGAGAGAGCTGGTCCCCCAGTCACTCCTAAGTTCACAGACTCACAGGCCCACAGGAGGGACAGGTTCCAGTCAGAGACAAGACCAACACCAGAGATAGCCAGATGGCGAGAGGCAAGCACAAGAAACTAAGCAACAGAAACCAAGGCTACCTGGCATCATCAGAACCCAGTTCTCCCATTGCAGCAAGTCCTGGGAAAGGAGTAGACAAAGAAAAAGCCAACTGACCTTAGCGCCATCTATGAGATAGTCTGATCTGTACTGACATGAACTAGCCAAGATTACATACCAAGTACAGTTTCAAACAGAGTTCAGTTTGAATCTTAGAATAGGCTAAGCGGATACAGATTACATCAGTCTGTGTTGACTTCCTCAGCAGACACACACACAGAGCACATGGAAGCAATTAAAAGAAAAATCTCCCAAGTGATCTCGAATACTCAGTTGATTTTTATTCCCCGTGCCTATAAAACAAATGAGTTGAAAATTACTTGGGAAGGTTGCGCACGCAGGCAAGGAAGTAAACTGTAAAGGACCTTATCAAACTTTAGGGAATTACCAATGGCAGTTTGTGCCCTGCATTCAACACGTGTGTCCAGGCCTCTCCGTAAGAGCAAGAGTGACCATTAACCACAAAGAAGCAATAGGCTCACCAAAAGAGTGCTGCTCTTAACCTTAACGGAGAATTAAAATAAACACTCCAGTGGAAAACAGCACAGGATAGAAGGAAGACTGCCACCTTCTGTCCTCCACAGCAATCCTGGTTTCTTTTTTCCCCAAAATAATGATAAAAAAGAGAAAGAAAGAGGTAAGAGAAAAGAAAAGGAAAAGGAATCATGTCTCAGACTTCAACAAAGATCTTCCTGGAGTTACTGAAAAATTCCACATAGCCTCTACTGTAAAAAGAAAAAAAAAAATCTGCTAATGCTAAAAATAAAATTCTTCATGTCCAAGATAGTAATTGTCTTTGTTATACAACTATTAGGATTTCATATAACTACTGTTTTCTGTAAATAAAAGAAGGCAATGTCTTGCTTTCCAATTCAAATGGTAAGCTGCTCTTGAAGCTTGCCCTGCAGAATGGCCACTCTTTCTTCCTGACCCTGTCTTTTATCTGCATTGAACACATCTGGTTGAGAAACAGCCACCGCAATGAATAACAAGGATTCATATTTCCTGGAGTTCAGCTTTAGTCTTCAATCGGCCACTGATGCCTTTAACCAAGGTGGGTTATGTATCATGGTCGCACGTAGCCTAAAAGGGGGCTATATGCTGCATCGTCACCATAGTGTACTGTTCGTTCCATGACTGCCCTTTTCAAATACAGCTTGTTCACATGGGTAATAACTAAGGTCATGACTGCAGTCACATAAAACCTCTAGAACTAATTAGGTTATCCTATTCAAAAATTAAACTTTAAATAATAAAACACGACATAATTATGTGTGGCAACAAACAAATGAAGACTACGTCTAGGTCATCTGTATTCAATTGTCTGCGATCTCCTTTTGTTGTGTTCTAATGCCTAGAAATGACAAAGTAGTATGTGTAATTTTTAATATTATGATATCTAGATCTGTACCCCAGCTCTTGGCCAACATAGAGTCCAGAGAATCCACTGACCCCTGCAGTGGAACTGCAAAGAATGGCATTCTGCTATACTCATAGATCAGTGCCTTACTCAGCCATCATCAAAAGCTTTCTCCTCATTAAAACCCAGAGACCCACACTGGACAATATGCAGAGAGCAAGAGACCTTAGAACATTCAACCCTAAATGTGAGTCTCCATCAAATTCCTCCCCTCTGTGCTAAGAGGACTCTGTAAAAGCGGATGTGGAAAGATCAAGAGCAAGTGGGGATGGAGGACGCATATGAACTCACAGAGACTGTGGCGGCAGGCACAAGCCTACACAGGTCTAAGCCAGATAAGTCCAGCACTGAGAGGGAAATAGACACAAGGCCCCCTCACAACCCAGAAGCTATCTCCAATTGATAACAGTTGGAAAAGGAAAATTTAGTTTTCTCTAACAGAGACTTACTGGATTTACAAACCACAGTTACGAGCAGGTCCCATGCCTAGCAATGAACAGCTAACCCAAAATGAACTCAATGGTATTTTTGGAAAGTTTTTGTCTCACAATGCTTTCTCTGGGATTTTTTTTTCCTTGCAGATCTTTTGCTTATATATTATGGTTTCCGATTCTGCATGTGTGGGTTTTCTATGTGTGTAAATGTATGTGTGTCAGGGTCTGTATGTGTTTCTTGTGCTTTTCCACTGGCTTTCTTTTTGTTTTAAGTCTGTTTACTCCTATTCTGGTCGGTTTGTTTTTATTATTTAGACGTCTGTTTGCATTCTAATGAGAGAAAGAAAGGATGTGGATTTGAGTGGGTGAGGAACTGGAGAGGATCTGGGAGGAGTTGGGAGAGGAGGCACCATTATCAGAATATATTGTGTGAAGAAAATGTATTTTCAATTAAAAAAGAAACAAATAGACAATTTCTATCCCCTCTGCAGGTAGAACAGTGGAAACCTCAATCTTGGAGCTTGTGGGGTATCTGACAGTTTATAGCTTTTTGGTATCTGGAGACAATCTGTCAATAGAAGCTGCTTCCTGTGGTTATAAAAGAGAAAGAAGAAGTTGTATCGGATTTTATTTAAGGTACAAACCTAAAGAGAATGAGAAAGAGTACAGCAGCCAAAGAACGGAAGATAATTTAGAAGTTAAAAGGCAGAAATACATGGAAAACTGCCCACCAATAACAAAACTTTTCAAACTATGGTCTAGCCAAGCCATCGAGCACTCTCGGTTGCAATAAAGTGAGTGAAACTGGCTTCTGTCACTCACAATACACAGTCTAATGATTGCTCACAGACATACAAGTGTGCATAATCTATTTCTACTGATGCTGAGCTTGTAAAGAGGGAGAAGGTAAGAGGAGATGTCTTTAAAAGAGGCACTGAGGAGGAACTAAGATAGAAAAATAGCCTTGATCAACACAAAATTTGGAAGATAGTTGTCCTTAAAAGCAAGCCTGGAATCGCGAAGGGCTATGTGTGCTAGCCACAAGAACGGTGGCTAGACTCCTGTCACTTTAAGATTATTTATTCCTTCACATCGTGTACTTCATGCCCTTTCCTTTCTGTGGTTGGAGTCGTTACTTAAAGGCTAAAAGCAAAGGTGACAGATGGGTGATGATAAATAGAACAGGCCAACGAAAGCCAAAAGCCCACAGACTGAGGAGCACAGAAAAAGAGGAGGCTAAGAGGCCAGCCTGACTTTATGCACATCCCAGATTCAGGAATCGAACAAATCTGGTACTTCAGAAGGTAGGAGCAAGGGTGAAATTCGAAATTTATTAGGTGGCTATCTATAGGAAAAATAGTAGAAGCTAAAGTCCGCATCTACCCCGGAGTCTCATGACTTCCCTGCTTTGCCTATCAGAGGACTAAAGGCTGGCTAAACAAGCTATGGGCCAGAGGGCAAAGCTCGCTGATGATGAGCTTGGACCAGAGCAAGAGCACTAACTGAAGGGAAATCTACTGATCAATCCCCTGCCTCAACTTGACTCCTACATCAGATTCCCATACAAGCAGGAAGATTGGGAGTGCTCTTGGGAAATTTATAGAATGAAAGAAAAACACTGAGACCTGGAGTCAGGGTCTTCAACGAAATTTATGCCCCCTGTCAATCACCCTAGGCACACTCTACTTAAGGAACACAACTCCTACTTAGGTTATAGGCACTGATACTTAACCATTATTATCGGTCTTCAGAGATTTCAGAAAAAAATTCCTTCTAAGAGAAAATATTAGTGCAAAGGAAATGCACACACATGTACATGCATGCACACACACATATGAATACTTGCACATGCATGCACATATGCATGTACACACACACACATCATACATACACACAGACACATACACATACACATAAACACAGACCTACCTCACAGATTGTGATGGTTAATGCTGGTTGTCAGTTTGATTTAACCTGCAGTTGAGTAAGAAACATGCCTCTCAGAGGGTCCGTGATGACATTTTCTTGAAGGAATAACTGAGGAAGTTAGGTCTCCCTCCAAAATGATGGCACTTTAAGTTTAGAATTGTTTTAACTTGGATATTATATGTATTTAAATGTTATCCCCTTCCCCCCCAACCTTCTCCCCTCTCCTCCTGCCTCTATGAAGATGCTTCCACTCCCACCAAACCCCACTCCCATCTCAACACCCTGGCACCCTACACTGGGGAAACGAGCCTTCACAGGACCAAGGACCTCTCCTCCTATTGATACCAGACAATGCCATTCTCTACTACATACGCAGATCGAGCCATGGGTCCCTCCAAGTGTACTCATTGGTTGGTGGTTTACGCCTTGGGAGCTCTGAGTGGTCTGGTTGGTTGATATTGTTGTTCTTCCTATAAGGTTGCAAGCCCCTTCAACTCCTTCAGTCATTTCTCTAACTCCTCCATTGGGGTCCCCTTGCTCAGGACAATGGTTAGCTGCAACCATCCTCATCTGTATCAGTAAGGCTCCGGCAGAGTCTCTCAGGAGACATCCATATCAGGATCCTGTCAGCATGCACTTCTTGGCATCAATAGTGTCTGGGTTTCAGGGCTGCATATGGGATGGATCTCCAGGTGGAGTAGTCTCTGGATGACCTTTCCTTCAGTCCATGCTGGACGCTTTGTTCCTGTATTTCCTCCCATGAATAATTTGTTCCCCCTTTTAAGAAGGACTGAAGCATCCACATTTTGGTCTTCCCTTTTCTTGAGCTTCATATGGTCTGTGGAATGTATCTTGGGTATTAAAAGCTTTGGGCTAATATCCACTTATCAGTGAGTGCATACCATGTGTGTTCTGTTGTGACTTGGTTACCTCATTCAGGATGATATTTTCTAGTTCCATCCATTCGCCTAAGGACTTCATGAAATTATTGTTTTTAATAGCTGAGTAGTACTCCACTGTGTATCCATTCTGAGAGACATCTGGGTTCTTTCCAGCTTCTGGCTATTATAAATAAGGCTGCTATGAACATAGTGGAGCATGTGCCCTTGTTATATTTTGAAGAATATTTGGGTATATGCCCAGGAGTGATATAACTGGGTCCTCAGGTAGTACTATGTCCAATTTTCTGAGGAACTGACAGACTGATTTCTAGAGTGCTTGTACCAGCTTGCAATCCCACCAACAATGGAGGAGTGTTCCTCTTTCTCCGCATCCTCGCCAGCATCTACTGTCACCTGAGTTTTTAATCTTAGACATTCTGACTGGCGTGAGGTGGAATCTCAGGATTGTTTTGATTTACATTTCCTTGATGACTAAGGATGTTGAACATTTCTTTAGGTGCTTCTCAGCCATTTGACATTCCTCAGTTGAGAATTCTTTGTTTAGATCTGTACCCCATTTTTAATAGGATTATTTCGTTCTTTGAAGTCTAATTTCTTGAGTTCTTGGTATATATTAGTATTATCCCTCTATCAGATGTAGGATTGGAAAGATCTTTTCCCATCTATTGGTTGACATTTTGTCCTATTGACAGTGTCCTTGGCCTTACAGAAGCATTGCAATTTTATGGGGTCCCATTTGTCAATTCTTTATCTTACAGCATAAGTTATTGGTGTTCTGTTCAGGAAATTTTCCTCTGTGCCCTTGCATGTGTTTGAGGATCTTCCCCACTTGCTGTTCTATTAGTTTCAGTGAATCTGTTTTTATGCGGAGGTCTTTGATCCACTTGGACTTGAGCTTTGTACAAGGAGATAAGAATGGGTCGATTTGCATTCTTCTGCATGCTGACCTCTACTAACACCACTTCTTGAAAATGCTCTTTTTACAATTGGATGTTTGGCTCCTTTATCAAAGATCAAGTGATCATAGGTGTGTGGGTTCATTTCTGGGTCTTCAGTTCTATTCCACTGATCTACCTGCCTGTCTCTGTACCAATACCATGCAGTTTTTATCATGATTGCTTTCTAATACAGCTTGAGGTCAAGGATGGTGATTACCCCAGAAGTTTTTTTATTGTTGAGAATAGTTTTCGATGTCCTGGGTTTTTTGTTATTACAAATGAATTTTCAACTTGCTCTTTCTAACTCTATATAGAATTGAGTTGGAATTTTGATGGGGATTCCATTGAAACTGTAGATTGCTTTTGGCAAAATGGCCATTTTTACTATATTAATCCTGCCAATTCAGGAGCATGGGAAATCTTTCAGTCTTCTAAGATCTTCTTCAATTTCTTTCTTCAGAGATTTGAAGTTCTTGTCATACAGATTTTTCACCTGCTTGGTTAGTCACATCAAGGTATTTTATATTATTTGTGACTATTGTGAAGGGTGTCATTTACCTAATTACTTTCTCAGCCTGTTTATCCTTTGAGTAGAGGAAGGGTACTGATATGTTTGAGTTAATTTTATACCCAGCCACTTTGCTGAAGTTGTTTATTAACTGTAGAAGTTCTCTGGTGGAATTTTGTGGTCAATTAATATACTATCATATCATCTGCAAATAGTAATATTTTTGCTTCTTCCTTTCCAATTTGTCTCGCTTTGACTTTTGTTGTATAATTGTTGTAGCTAGGACTTCAAATACACTATTGAATAGGTAGGGAGAGAGTGGGCAGCCTTGTCTAGTTCCTGATTTTAGTGGGATTGTTTCAAGTTTCTGTCTGTTTAGTTTACTGTTGGCTACTAGTTTGCTGTATATTGCCTTTACTATGTTTAGCTATGGGCCTTGATTTCCTGGTCTTTGCAAAACTTTTATCATGAAGGGGTATTGAATTTTGTCAAATGCTTTCTCAGCATCTAACGAGATGATCATGTGGGGATTTTTTTTTAGTTTGTTTATATAGTGGATTACGTTGATAGATTTCCATACATTGAACCATCCTTAAATCCCTGGGATGAAGCCTACCTGATCATGGTGAATGATCATTTTGATATGTTCTTGGATTTGGTTTTGTGGAATTTTATTGATCATTTTGGCATTGATATTCATGAGGGAAATTGGTCTGAAGTTCTCTTTCTTTGGAGTGTCTTTGTGTGGTTTAGGTAAAAGCATAATTGTGACTTCAAAGAATGAATTGGATAGTGTTCCTTCAGTTTCTATTTTTTTGGAATAGTTCGAAGAGTATTGATATTAGGTCTTCTTTGAAGGTCTGACAGAATTCTGCACTAAACCCATCTAGTCCTGGGCTTCTTTTGGTTGGGAGACTTTTAATGACTGTTTCTATTTCTTTAGGTGTTATGGGACTGTTTAGATGGTTTATCTGATCCTGATTTAACTTTACCTGGTATTTGTCTAGAAAATTGTCCATTATATCCAGATTTTCCAGTTTTGTTGAGTATATGCTTTTGTAGTAGGATCTGCTGATTTTTTTAATTTCCTCAGTTTCTGGTGTTACGTTTCCATTTTCATTTCTAATTTTGTTAATTTTGATACTGTCTCTGTACCCTCTGGCTAGTCTGGCTGAAGGTTTATCTATCTTGTTGATTCTGTCAAAGAGACAGCGCCTGATTTTTTTTTTTTTATTCTTTGTGTAGTTCTTTTGGTTTCTACTTAGTTGATTTTAGCCCTGAGTTTGATTATTTCCTGCCATCAGCTCTTCTTGGGTGTCTTTGCTTCTTTTTGTTCTAGAACTTTCAGATGTGCTGTTAAACTGCTAATGTATGCTCTCTCCAGTTTCTTTTTGGAGGCACTCAGAGCTATGAGTTTTCCTCCTAGCACGTTTCACTGTGTCCCATAAGTTTGGCTACGTTATGCCTTCATTTTCATTAAATTCTGAGAAGTCTTTAATTTCTTTCTTTATTCCTTTCTTGACCAAGTTATCATCGAATAGAGCATCATTCAGCTTCCATGTGTATGTGGGATTTCTGTTGTTTTTGTTGTTAAGGAAGACCAATTTTAGTCCATGGTGATCTGATAGGATACATGGGATTATTTCAATCTTCTTGTATCTGTTGAGACCTGTTTTGTGACTGACTATATGGTCAATTTTCAAGAAGGTACCATGAGATGCTGAGAAGACGGTATTTGGAGACCATTTGTCTACCCATCACGGTGTGCGAAACTGAAAAGCTAGCATTGTATTTTGAAACCTAGAGGTAAATACCCACAGAAATAGCTGAAAGGTTGGGTGCCTTCTACAGAGATCAGTTTGGAAATAGGAAGGAGAACAGATTTTTTTATTGGATTTTTTTATTTACATTTCAAATGTTATTCCCTTTCCCGGTTTCCTGTCCATAAGTCCCGATCCCCTCCCCATCCCCCTTCTTCTATGAGGGTGTTCCCCCTCCCCAACAACCCCTCCTTTCCACAGTGACATTCCCCTACACTGGGGGAATCCAGCATAGAACAGATTTCTATAGTTTCCATCCGAAGCATAGAATTATCTTGTATTATAAATCATGCACACAAATTGATTACATAAAAAAGCAATAGTGGAATTCTGTAATGCTGTTTCTCTTTCCTTCTAGCTTTGAGCTCTATCAGAAGCTTGTACCACCAGGCTTCTGAAGCAATTGTCAAAACAAGAGTTGTTGATGTCTATCTTTTGATTTGTAAGACGTATGCTTTTGCTGATTGGAAGAAAAAAAAAGTCCCCTGAGTCTAAGGAGAAAGCACTACAAAAGCTTGGCACTGGTTTATTTTTACCATAAAATTTATCTGAAAAGAATATGACGATAAAATAAACAAGCCTTTGCACAAGAGGCTTCTTTCTGTCTAGAAGGGGAAAATTGAGCTTGCAGAGATCCTGAGACTTAGAATCAGGACACTTAAGCTGGTGGGGCAAGAGAGCCCATCAGCACTGCTCCTCCTCCACAGCAGGGAAATTTGTGTAAGTACACACAAGATCTATAGGCCGTCCATCACTTGGCTGTAATAGAGGTAAGTTGGCTGCTCTAGAGGATACCCCTCCGATGCCTTAGATCTGCCACAAGTGGCATAATTTACCTTCCCCTTAGTTTTCTGAACTTTACAACCTGTCCCTTGATGACACCCCACAGGGAAGTCATGTGTCCCCTGCACTAGACCATGCTGAATTACACACATTATACTAGTGGTTCTCCTTTGAGAAGCAATTGTAAAGGACCTGTCATCCTCATGTGTATTTGGAAATCATGCACCCTTTGTCATAGATCCTGCTTCCTACAGTAGTATGATCTGGTCTCTTTCCTATCTGCATCCCTCACTGTGCTGAGAAATCTTACACAGCAGATAATAAACCTGTTGCCTCCACACCCCCAGCAACCACTCAAGCCCCAATACAGCAAGTGCTTGACAGATGATCCTGTAATAATAGATGTGCTTATGATGTTCCAGTGTAAAACTTCTCCCCAGACGGACAAACTACAATTGTCAGAGATCTCATACATGCATACATGCATAAATTCCACACACACAGCTCGGTTATAAGAAAATAAAGAGTATATTAATTTAGTCTGGATGTCTGTAACATGCTCTAAGAATTATTAGAGAAATGGTTTTCGAATCCAATGCCTTCTAATTTACAGATGTGAATCACATTTGTTACTCAGGCAGATTAAAGTTCAAAGTTCCTTATCACATACTCTCAATGTTACATTGAACTATTTTATCTTTCATAACATGATTTCCTTTTACATGTTCCTATCTCCTTTTTCATATATAGGTAAATTAATTAATCCCAGTTGTATAGGTGATGTATTAATGAGATAATACATCATCAACTGCACAAATCAGATACACGTATGTAGTAGACACAGAAGTATGTATTAAAGTGCACCACGTGAGCAACTGCCCCTTAGTTCCTCATATTTCCGCATGCTGATAATGCAATCTAGGCATCTCATATTTACAGCAATAAATGATTACTATGTATATATTATTATACTTAATAAAAATATTTTTATAAATCAATTTGCCTTTATGCATTACCCCAATTCAAGATGATACATTTTTCCCATTGGAAAATATTTTACCTCTGCACTTCAGTGCATAAAATAATTTTTTATTGCTTTTAACATTTTTACAATTCAGTCATTGCCCACCTCCCAGTCTGCCCTCCCACAGTTCCTCATCTCATTCCTCCTCCTTCTGACTCCAAGAAGATGCCTCCCCCGCCAGGCCTCCCCACTCCCTGGGGCCTCAACTCTCTCAAGGGTTAGGTGAATCTTCTCCTGCTGAGTCCAGACCAGGCAGTCCTCTGTTATATATGTGTCAGGGGCCTCAGACCAGCATGTGTATGCTGCCTGGTTGGTGGCTCGGTGTCTAAGAGATACATTTTATAGTTTCCTTTGAATTTAATAATGTATTACTTCTTTATAAAGGAAACTTACATGCCAATTAATACAAGAAACCTAGGAGACACAAATTTTAGCTGCCAGTCCAAAAATCTGAGAAATGAAAGGATCACTTAAAGATAAAACTTTTAAAGCATTATTAAATATTTACATCTAAACCCACCTTTAGTATTCAAAACCAATGTCTTCTCTTAGCTATTGTGTCCAAAGGAGTTTTCAAGTTTTCGTATGTACAATATGTATGAAGAAATTGCAGGAGACATGAAATGAAACCGAATACAGCAAATACAGACTCAAAACCAAAAAAGTTTGTTAAATATTATGGAACCAGACTATATAGCCATCAACATACACTGTGAAGAATTCTATTCACCAGCTACAAGTAAGCCCCTTCCAGAGAAATTATGCAGATTATGAATCTTAACAAACATTCCAGTATTTGAAGGGGCAATACAATGCAACATTATTACCGGTATCTATAATAATTGACTTTGTAAAGCTTAAATTCTTTCGATATCGCTAAACTTAGATACCTATTTTCAGCGCAACTCCCAGGTGACCAGCAGCTCCTAATGGATGTCATGGTGGCTTCCCTTTTTCTGTCTCAATGCTGCAGACTGCAGATTTCCCCAGGTCTTGGATTTCTCCTCTCATTTTCAGGGCATTCCATCATGATTCCCGCAGGGTTAACTCTGGGCCAGGCTCTGTGTTAAGCCCTTTTCACACATCATCTCAAGCTATATTCTCATCTCTCGTGGGACACAGGTAACCATCAGGGGATGTGACAACGAGGATCAGTAGCCTGCCTAACATCGATGCAGTCGCCACCTGGTAGAGTACAAGCTTACCAGCCAAACTCAACCTTAATCAACTCACTTCATGGTCTTTCGCATCTTTCTTGACTTACCAAATGCAGTTCATTTAAGAAGCCCCAAATATAGAAGTAGATAAATTTACATCAAACCTACGTGGTAGAAATAAGATGCAATGTTCACGGTGTGAAACTACTCCTGTACCCTGCACTTCCGGGGGGAAAAATATCTCCAATGGAACTAAACTAAAGGCAGCTGCTCTTGACGGTGACTGCTCTCTATCCTTCATCCAAAATGTGTGCCCACTTAGCCCAGTTAGAAAGCCATGACTTCTCCAGTGTGGACTGAAAGACTGACTTAGGTCCAATGTGATGTCCTGTTTAATCAACAAATGTGGACAGGGTTTAGACACCTGATACTTGGCAGTTGCTACCGAACCCTAAAATCTTCTCATCAATGGGGTAACACCTGAAACCTCCCTGAAAGCAAAACTGAGAAGAGCATCACGGACAGAGGCTCCGTCTCCCTGACTTCGGGGCAAACTAAAGGACAAGCACCTGAGAAAAGCCATTCCCGCAATGTGCCCTGTGCTAGCCTTTTGTGCTCTCTTTTCTTCCATTCTTCTTTCTTCACTTTTGAATCCTGACTTCACTTTACAGACCGCCTCACCTAATTCTCTACTTCCACTGCTGTTTTCCAGAGATCCAAAAGGAAGAGCGCATGCAGCTCCACAGTTGGACCCTGTGAGAGAGACGGCCAGAGCAGCTCTTACAGATCCTTTCCGCCCCTGACAGGTTTCCCACCTCCCACCCGCTTAGCCTCCTCTCTGAAGATAGCATCGTCCAAGTGAGAAGCTCCAAGTAGATTATAAATGTAGAAACATTTGCCAACAGCTACTGTAGTCATTCGTAATCTTCCTAAAATAAATTTTAACAATACTGCATCATGCTATTTCTCAATTATAATGCAGTAAATATGCAAAATAACGCAACAAAACTACGGTTTCCCACTATAGCTATTTCACAGAACAGTAGTGAAGACCACAGAGAGGAAAGCGTAGAGCACGCGGAAGAGCAAGGCACCAGAACCCCACACCCGCCGCGTGCTCGCCCTGAGGACAATCTGAATTGGAATCTGTTGTTGAAATGGAAGTCACAAATGTGAATGTTCGAGCCCTGGTGCAAACATAAGTCAAAGATTAGAAATCACCGCTTTCAGGTAAGTACAGACGGAGAGCTCAATTACTTGAGCCTCTAAATGTGCCTGCAGAGCTCTCTAAGCAGCTTGTGCTTGAATGAGAATTCTGTTTCCGTCAATACCCCTAAATGTAAAACTTCAGCTTTAAAATGTCAACATTTGGCCTCAGACTTAAAAAAATAACAACAACAACAACAAAAAACCCTTTAGAAAATTATCTGCGCCATCAAATTAATTCCTCTCAATTTGGAGCTATATTTTCATCTTCATGCCAATTTTATATTTAAGAGATCAGGTCATAAAATTATTCTCAAAGTTGAGAGTCGCTCTGTAAAGGCTATAGAGAATCTTTTTTTCTCTGTATACATATTGATTTTATTGTAACAAAGCCACTTGTACTTCAACATTTAAAATGAGAATCTTTTCCCTTCCAGTGGGAAAAAAAAAAATTAAACAAAACAAAACAAAAATTAAAGATAAAGTTACAATGGAGAATGCCTAATCCAAATAGAGCCCTACAGGGTCTGCTGATTCCCCCACTGAGTGGCAGGGCTCAAGTCATCCTTAGGAGAGAATTTTATTTTAAAAGTGTCACCTTGAATGCAAAGATGTCGGTTAAACATCACAATTAAACATGCCAAAGGAGAAGCCCAGTTGTCAAATACCCACTTAACTTCCCAGACACCTCAAGCCCACCCTAGCTAATGGTCTTTACCCCCCTTAACTCTTTTTATTAAACAAGAGAAAGCAGACAGATACATGTTAGTAAATGCTGGCCCTCTTCTATTCACACAGAGACACAATGTAATCTCTGAGCCCAATACACAGAGAAGGGAAAAAGCTGGAATTCTATGCACTGCCACTCAGCGGCCCAGCACCCTTCAGCCTCCAGCAGAGACAAGGGAACTGGAGGGCTTTTCCTTTATTCCACAGAGCAGGGTGGAAGTGTTGAGTCCACAGTTTATGAGACAAGAAAGGATAAAAGTAAATTTAGAACAGAAAAGTGGAGATTCTTTTCCTGCTGTGTTTTGCTCGAGATATTTTTTCCCAAAAGAATTGAGAACCATGATGTTGAGAGAACTCAAAAAACAGGGAGTTTGACCACAAGAAGGGACGGTCAGGGAGAAAATGACTGCAACTTGCTCCTAGGGAACTGGAGAAAATTTGAAAGAAAGAAAGAAAGAAAGAAAGAAAGAAAGAAAGAAAGAAAGAAAGAAAGAAAGAAAGAAAGAAAGAAAGGAAGGAAGGAAGGAAGGAAGGAAGGAAGGAAGGAAGGAAGGAAGGAAGGGAAAGTTGTTATCCACCGTCTTCTGTGCTAGTGATCCTCGCCTTTATCCTCTTCTCCTCCCTCCCCTTCATCACCATCTTAATCTTCTTCACCTTCATCTTCATCTCCTTCATCAATATCTTCTGACCCTTCCTCATCTTCTCCTCCTCCTTCCTTCCTCCTCCTCCTCCTCCTCCTCCTTCCTCCTCCTCCTCCTCCCTTCCCTTCCTCCTCCTCCTCCTCCTCCTCCTCCTCCTCCTCCTCCTCCTCCTCCTCCTCCTCCCCTCCTCCTCCTCCTCCTCCCTACCCTTCACCATCCATATCAGGAACCAAATTGTCCTGCAAGGGATTTGGCCAAATACCATCTCTGATGGCCTCTCCTAGCTCGCCTGCGCCTGTGTCAGCAAACCAGGTAAAAAGCTCTCTGGTTCCTCGTGCTGCCTCCCCCTGCTAGCCTTATTCTGTGTTTGACTTGGTCGTTTCATCAAATCCTTTTCCCATTTCCATTTGATTTCCTGTGGAATTTGAAGCTAGGTTACCACTCTCGTTCAGATGAAATTCTTTGAAGAGAACTTTATTTCCAAAACAAGGATTTCCATCAAAATAAAAAAATCTATTCTGTAACCCAATTTAACGTCTTCAAATTCTGTCCCTTCAACTCCCATCAAATAATACGGAACCTCCTAGTCTATCTCCCCAAGCAGTACAGACACTTGTGGATGGTTGACAATGTTGCAAAAATTTGGGATTTTAAGGATCAATTCTGACCTCTTCTGAAAAAAAAAAAAAAAAAAAAAGGTTGACCGAGTTTGTTATATTTTTGTTCTACTTTCAAAATTTCCTCACTGGCTTGTTCATTAGGTTCTGTCTATTTCATTTCGTACTTCATCAATATGGTCAATTGCTTCTTGCTGTTCTTTTTTTCTCCCTTCAGCAGGCTGGGGGAGGCCGACTTGTCCTCCAGCTTCAGGGCAGCAGCCAGTCTGGGTTTCCTGGACTGAGGGAGGATCACAGATGGCAGAGCAATGGCGCGAGGGGGTGGCCAGAAAGCAGAGGACTGATGTTCACAGCAGGAAATAACTCGCAGGATAGAGATTTTTTTCAATTTTTTTATTTTGGATAATTTTTAATTATATTTCAAATGTTATTCCCTTTCCCACTTTCCTGTCCATAAGCCCCCCATCCCATCTCCATTCCCTTCTTCTATGAGGGTGCTCCCCAACCCATGCACCCACCCCTTGCTGCCTCCCCGCCCTGACATTCCCCTACTCTGGGGGGGTCCAGCCATGGCAGGACCAAGGGCTTCTCCTCCCATTGGTGCACAACAAGGCCATCCTCTGCTACATATGCAGCTGAAGCCATGGGTCTGACCATGTGTAGTCTTTAGGTAGTGGTTCAGTCCCTGTGAGCTCTGGTTGGTTGACATTGTTGTTCTTAATATTAGGTTGCAAACCCCTTCAGTTCCTTCAATTCTTTCTCTAACTCCTCCAATGGGGACCCCATTCTCAGTTTAATGAACATTTGCCTCTGTATTTGTCATGCTCTAGATGAGCCTCTCCGGAGACAGCTTTATCAGGCTCCTGTCAGCATGCACTTCTTTGCATCAGCAATATCGTCTGGGTTTGGTGGCTGTATGTGTATGGGCTGGATCCCCAGGTGGGGCAGGCTCTGGATGGCCATTTCTTCAGTCTCTGCTCCAAACTTTGGTTCCATATCCCCTCCTATGAATATTGTTGTTCCCTCTTCTAAGAAGGAGTGAAGCATCTGCACTTTGGTCATCCTTCTTCTTGAGCTTCATGTGGTCTGTGAATTGTATCTTGGGTAATTCAAGCTTTTGGGCTAATATCCACTTAACATGTGTGGTTTGGGGGGGTGGTTTGATCATTTGTTTTGTGATTGGGTTACCTCACTCAGGACGATATTTTCTAATTCCATAGGGAATCTTTTTTAATACCTTGTCTTGGAGTTAGGGTTTCCATTGCTGATAAAATGCCATGACCAAAAGAAACTCAGGGAGGGTTTGTTTCGCCCTACAATTTTGAGTCTGTTAACCATGGAAGTCAGGGCAGAAACCAGAAGACGGAAACTGAAGCAAGCTCCATGGAAGAAGCGTGCTGCTTACTGGCTTTCTTTTCACGACTTTCTCAGCCTGGTTTGCTTTCTTACCCATCCAGGCCACCAGGAATGGCCCTGTCCCCAGTGAGCTGGACCCTTCCACATTAATTATTAACCAAGAAAATGCCCAACAAGCATGGCCACAGGTCAGAAGCATTTTATCAGTCGAAGTTCCCTTACCCTGAATGTCTCTCGCTTGTGAGGAATTGACAAGAGAACCCAGGTAATACCTCATGAGTTTCAGTTTCAGATATTTTGAGTTGATATAGAAAACTTCAAAGCCTGATAGGATCTAAAGGTAACTTTCTCTTCAAGGGAACGTTTAATATTAATCATTTAATTCAATAGGGTTTGTTCAATATCCTATTAACATTTTTTTCTCCCTTGCTTATAACTGAACATTAATGTATTCTACCAAAATAAGGACGCATACTTTTAAACACTCAAAAGTCTGGAATTAAGAGCAAAACCATTTTAAAGAAACCTTAGAGTAAGAACTCTGCCTTAATTTACAAAACACAGACTATTTATTTCTGAACTGTCCTAGTTCGCTTTCTGTTGCTGTGATAAAGCACTGGACAAAATTGACTTGGGGAAGAAATGATTTATCTGGGTTACACTTCCCACCTCACAGTACGTTGTTGAGGGAAGTCAGAGCAGAAGCACAAACAGCACCCTAGAAACAGACGCTGGAGCAGAACGTCAGTCCTGCTTGCTTTCTCATTCTTCACAGCCTGCTCAGCTGCTTGCTTGTACAAGCCAGGAGCACCCACCTACCCTGGCACAGCATTGCACACAACAGACGGGGCCCCACCACATCCATCACTAACCCCCTACACATTTGCCCACAGACTAATCCAACGGAAGCAATTCCTGAGTTGAGGTTCCCTCCTCCTGGATTTCTCTGGTTTGTGTCACACTGACAAACTAACAATCAACCTGAAGTGGACACTTAAGGGTTCTTTGAAGTCAGTTGTGTCGGATGGGCATGCGCCGGGGCAAACACATGAAGGAGTGTTTTCCTGAAGTGGACACAGGTGAAAGGATGTTTCACTAAGGCAGACTCGTGCAGGAATGTTTTCCTGAAGCAAACGCAGGTGAAAGGATGTTCTACCAAAGCAAGCACGTGATAAAGAATTCTTGGCTAATGACAGGCACGTATCAGTCCACCTTACAGTATGTAGTTGAGCTCCATTTGTTAAGACCCCTAAGACAGAAATGCACCAAAAAACTTCTTACCACCTTTGAGGGCTCGAGTCAATTGGCAGAATGATGTCAGCTGAGACAGATTCTCATGGAGTTTTGCTAGGACAGACTCACATGCTGAGGCAAGACTGGTGGTGAGGCAAGACCTGTGGCGAACACGTGATGCTTGGAGAGAGTATAAAAAGGACTCAGCGGACTGTGGGAGGGGCTTGCTGCTTGTTGGCTCTGCAGCACTTGTTGGTCTCCAGGCTTCACTGAACTTCACTTCATTGAGAGAAGCACAGCAAGAGAACGTCTCCTAGCATTCCTGCTGGTCCCTCCTGCTGACTCATACTGATTCTGCTGAGGCCTGACTGTTCCTGCTAGGTTGTTCCTGCTGCTATCCTGACACTGCTGAACTGGACTCTGGTGTCTCTGTGAAGTATTTGCAAGCAAGTGTGCTGATTTCCTGATGGGATGTGCTCCAAAGGACCATTTCTCAACAGGTCCACTTCCGTATCATAATAACCTTTCTTTTCTACCACCTCTGGTGGGTGGTAGGCTAGAAGGGATCATCACTACAAGAGATGGAGCCCATTCCCAACATGGCTTGGGTGGCCAAAAACCTGAGACTAGGTGGGCTAGTAACCTAGGCAAAAAACCAACTACTATTGTTCTACTAAAGGAATTCAGCAGTTAAATGACTCCCAATGACATTCTGCTATACTCACAGATCAGTGCCTTACTCCTTACCCAGCCATCATCAGAGAAGCTCGCTCCTCAGCAGACAGATGCAGAGATCTGCAGTCAAACAATGGAGCCCTCCGTCCTAAATGGAACCATCAAACCCCTCTCTTCAGGGCTCAGTGAACCTTGTGGGAAAACGTGTAAAGATTTTAAGAGCCAGAGGGGATGGAGGAGATCAAGGAGAGAAGGCCCTTCTAAACACAGCATGACTGAGAAACATATGAGCTCACAGAGACTTTGGCAGCATGCAGAGCCTTCACAGGTCTCTACCAGATGAGGTCAAGGGCTGGGAAAAGTGGGCACAGGCCCTCACCCAGAGCTCAGGGGCTAGCTCCAAATGATAATCCCTCATAAATGAAAAATTAATTTTTCCCAAAGGAGTCTCCTGGGGATGCAAATCATTCTTAAGAGCAGTCTTCAGGCCCAGCAGTAGATGCCCAGCACAAAATGACTTCAATGGCGTCTTTAGAGGTTCCTTGTTTCATGTTTAGTCATTTATTTTTATTTTTTATTTTTTATTTTTTATTTTTTTAATCTCACAGGTCCCTTGGGTATGTATTGTAGTTTCTGGTTCTATGTTCTTGTAGGTCCCTGAGTCTACATATCTACATGTATTTCTTGTGCTTTTTCTTTGGCCCATTTGTCAGTTTTGTCCTATTCCAACTTGTTTATTTCGGTGTATCTTATTTTTTACTATATTACTATTCTTTGGATGTCTATTTGTTTTCTAAGGAGAGACAGAAGAGTGTGGGTGAGGATGAGAGGGGTGATAGAGTGGATCTCAGAGGAGTTAGGGCAAGGGAAACCTTATTCAGAGTATATTGTATGAAAAAATTTTCAGTAAAAGAAAAATAGAAAAAAAAAGAGAAAGAAAGAAAATCCTCACAGGAATGCCAGGCTGGTTGTCCTTTTAGCTACTTCCAGATGTGATCAAGTTGACAACCAAGATTAGCCATCACACCAGGCCCCCAAGTACACATTTAGAAACGCTTACCTGGATAGCATCCTCAACTGACCAATCCGATCCTTCATGGATTTAGTCTCAGTAGCGTTCCATTACGGTCTTCCCAGAAAGTCCTTCTTTTCATTCACCGCTCTGTCTGTTGTTCTAGTAAGGCAATAACTCTCAATGTTACAGCCAGGAGCCAAGGGGAGATTTAATCTTAGCTCTTTGCTATAACACATTAAAGTGAACCTGGAGGAACCATCTGTCTTAACCTCTCCTGAGAATTTGTTTGCTCTCAATGAATTACTTTAAATACAAGTAGGCCAGCAGATGGGGCTTAGAGCTACTTAATTGAACAAAGACATATTCATCTTGACATAACTTGTTGCATTTAAGTATGTATTGTATAATTAAATAAGAGGTCTAGGAATTTTGAAAAGGTTGATAATTTTGATATGAACCCTAAATGCATCTTTGCGTATTCTATAGAGCAAAAACACGTTTTCCCACTTGCTACTGATTCAACTTATCTTCTACTTCTTTCGCCCCTACTTTTTTTGAAGCTATTCAGTAGTCAGTAAAGTGAGATGAGCAGTTAAAAAAAGAAATAAATATTGAGGAAACAGTAACTTGCTGGATGCTGGAGCTCAATGTCGAGTTATACATTAGCCCCACTCTCATCTTGACTTTGTCATTTTTCTTACAGCAATAAATGGAGTTCTTTCTCTCTAATAATTGTTGCAATAGCATAGTAATTGTATTTTTCACAGGGCTGTATTGCTTTTTGACGTATCTACAAAGCAATTTCTCAATGCTATAATGACCAAAATTGCAGAGCTAATTTCTATTCCAGTGTATGGTGCAAGCTAGCTCTATATTTGTGTGTCTGTCAATTTTGCATCCCACAGCAATTCAGAGAGTGGCAATGGCTGAATGGAGCCCTTCTGAATCTATACACATTTTAGGACCTACTGGAACAAATTAAGCACAGGCCTAAATTCCGAGTCTAGAATTCAGGAAAAAATTATTCTAACCCAGACCAATCAAAGCAGTTGTTTGAGGCGCCCCACTATTCAGGTAAAGTTGCATTTGTACAGCATCATCCTGTCTGTCCTCAGCTAAAATATGGATGCTAGCCAGCTGAACGTGGCAGACACAATTTTGTGTTACCATTCAGCTGACAAGGGCACCCCTATTATTTCTTCCAGTCGTGGACCTATTTACCATGCTACTGGCATGGGAAAAAAAAGAGGCTTTCACCCAGTTTCTTTTGACCCTGAGAATGGATCAAACAATCCTAAAAGCGCTGTCAAAATAGTAATTTATATGTAAATTATACACATATGAAGACGGATGAGAATGCAGAATAAAGCCTAATCCAATAGCATTTGAAATTGAAACTGATCACTAGAAGGATTCTGCTATCCCAGTCATCTTGGTTATGTGACACACTACAGTCAGCTGAAAGCCCGGGCTATTTGTCAAATAGGTTACAGAGATAGAACGTAGAGGATATATGCATAAATGTATATGCATGCATACGTCTCAAGCATCTTTCCAAAACAAAATCTTCGATCCTTTCATATCCAGCACCCCCCATCCACTACTGGTACACATTGTCCCTTTCTACATACAGGAAATGCCCCAACAGAAATGAATGCTTATATCAGTCTCTCCTCTACTCTTTCAGTTCAACGTGCCCTTTGCTCCGTTGAGTCCGTCTTTAAAACATGACTACACCTCCCCGTTTGCTAAATTTTCCAGTCAGTTTCTCGTTCCCATGTTTCTTGACATTTCAGTCAGATCTCCTACCTATTATATCCACATGTGTACTTGTTAAGGAATTAAGTGGTGATTAGCCACAAGAATACAGGAAGAAAATGCCAACTCTGCCCACGTGTCTTTATTTTTAAGATGAAAAACTAAATTCACTTGGCTAATAGCTCTTAGATCGCTAAGCTATGGTGCTCTAACTTGACCATCACATTTTGAGCCACAATTACAAAGTATATTCCAAATATCCAGAGAGAAGGTTAGGATCCTCAGACCCAGAGAGTTCAGAGTGAGCACCAGCTCACAGTTTTAAAGGATGCATTGTGGTTTTTCCAGGCTAATCAATGGGTTAGTAGATTATGTTATCTATCTTAATCAAAAATGTTAATTAATTATCATTAATTAATTAATTAAAGGAAGATAAATGGCCTTTAAAATTGACTCCTGTAATGAAATATCAAATAAACACTTTATCTGGCTCTGGAGTAAATTATTTGGCTCCAAAGTTGATGATAAACTTGTACTAAGTCTCACAACTGGGACTGGAGAGATGGCTTAGCACTTAGGAGCATTGGCTGCAATTCCAGAGGACGTGAGTTCAATTCCCAGTGCCCACACGGTAGCTCACAGCTGTCTGTAACTCAAGTTCCAGTGGATCTGATTCTCTCGCACAGACATTCAGGAAAACAGACACCAGAGTACATAAAAAGATAAATTTTAAAAAAGAGTCTCACAACCTAGTGAAGTCTGAGAATAATTAGAATAACAGGTCAATTCTGCAAATAAATAAGATGCATCAAAATCAGGCCTTCTTTCATCACGATAGTTTGCTCATAATTTCAAGGGCAAAGTGAGCAGAAGGTAAACATTTCCCACACACCCTCTTCTTATGTATATCCTACCAGAATAGAACATGGGTTACGACTGGTGACCAGAAATCATCATCATCATCATCATCATCATCATCATCATCATCATCCTCCCCGATGTCCTTCACTCCTCCATCCTCAGTAAGCCCAAGAAACCATTGATCTGTTTTCCCAACTCTCTATTTTTGCCTTTCCCAGAATGACAAACAATTTGACCCAGGTATAATGGCACATACCGGCATCTGAGCACTTGGGAGACGGATGACCACCTGGGGAAGATGAGGATTTCAGGCTACTCTTGATTTCAGAAAGAAGAGCAACAGAAAGTTGAAATCATACAGTACGTAGGTCTGCGTGTCGTGGTGACAGAATCTTACAGAATCCACGCTAGTCTCGAACTCACCGTGACTCAATATGTACTTGATAATTACCTTGAACTTTTGATCCTCCTTCTTCTACCTCCCGAATCCTAGCATTACAGGCATGACCACTCATTCCTGCCTTATGTGGTGCTGGGCTTTGAACCCAGGGCTTCGTGTATGACAAGCAAGCACTCTACCAACTGAGCCACAACCTCAGCCTCAGCGTGTGGACCTTTTATAATGGTTTCTTTCATGTAGCTATGTGTGTTTAAGAGTCTCTCACTGATGTCAATGACTTGATAGCTCACCCCCTTTTAGAACAAAATATTGTGCTTTCTTTTTGTTAAACCATAGTCTATTTCTCCATTTATCTACTCCAGGACATCTAAGTTCTGGTAATATAAATAAGCTGAAAAAATTACTCATAAATTTTTGACGTGCCTCCTTATTTTCAATGATTCTTATTTTATCACCTCTAATCATATTCTTAACAGAGATTGTTTTTTTTTATTAACTTGAGTGTTTCTTATTTACATTTCGAGTGTTATTCCCTTTCCCGGTTTCCAGGCAAACATCCCCCAAATCCCTCCACCTCCCCTTCTTTATGGGTGTTCCCATCCCCATCCTCCCCCCATTGCCGCCCTCCCCCCAACAGTCTAGTTCACTGGGGGTTCAGTCTTAGCAGGACCCAGGGCTTCCCCTTCCACTGGTGCTCTTACTAGGATATTCATTGCTACCTATGAGGTCAGAGTCCAGGGTCAGTCCATGTATAGTCTTTGGGTAGTGGCTTAGTCCCTGGAAGCTCTGGTTGCTTGGCATTGTTGTTCATATGGGGTCTCGAGACCCTTCAAGCTCTTCCAGTTCTTTCTCTGATTCCTTCAACAGGGGTCCTATTCTCAGTTCAGTGGTTTGCTGCTGGCATTTGCCTCTGTATTTGCTGTATTCTGGCTGTGTCTCTCAGGAGAGATCTAAATCCGGCTCCTGTCGGCCTGCACTTCTTTGCTTCACCCATCTTGTCTAATTGGATGGCTGTATATGTATGGGCCACATGTGGGGCAGGCTCTGAATGGGTGTTCCTTCTGTGTCTGTTTTAATCTTTGCCTCTCTATTCCTGTCAAGGGTATTCTTATTCCCCTTTTTAAAGAAGGAGTGAAGCATTCACATTTTGATCATCCGTCTTGAGTTTCATTTGTTCTAGGCATCTAGGGTAATTCAAGCATTTGGGCTAATAGCCACTTATCAATGAGTGCATACCATGTGTGTTTTTCTGTGATTGGGTTACCTCACTCAGGATGATATTTTCCAGTTCCAACCATTTGCCCGAATTTCATAAAGTCATTGTTTTTTGATAGCTGAGTAGTATTCCATTGTGTAGATGTACCACATTTTCTGTATCCATTCCTCTGTTGAAGGGCATCTGGGTTTTTTCAGCTTCTGGCTATTATAAATAAGGCTGCTATGAACATAGTGGAGCCACGTGTCTTTTTTTATATGTTGGGGCATCTTTTTTGGGTATATGCCCAAGAGAGGTATAGCTGGATCCTCAGGCAGTTCAATGTCCAATTTTCTGAGGAACCTCAGACTGATTTCCAGAATGGTTGTACCAGTCTGCAACCCCACCAAAAATGGAGGAGTGTTCCTCTTTCTCCGCATCCTCACCAGCATTTGCTGTCATCTGAGTTTTTGATCTTAGCCATTCTCACTGGTGTGAGGTGAAATCTCAGGGTTGTTTTGATAATATTTCTTCAGGTGTTTCTCAGCCCTTCCACATTCCTCAGCTGTGAATTCCTTGTTTAGCTCTGAACCCCATTTTTTAATAGAGTTATTTGTCTCCCTGCAGTCTAACTTCATGAGTTCTTTGTATATTTTGGATATAAACCCTCTATCAGTTGTAGGATTGGTAAAGATCTTTTCCCAATCTGTTGGTTGCCATTTTGTCCTAACCACAGTGTCCTTTGCCTTACAGAAGATTTGCAGTTTTATGAGATCCCTTTTGTCGATTCTTGATCTTAGAGCATAAGCCATTGGTGTTTTGTTCAGGAAATTTTCTCCAGTGCCCATGTGTTCGAGATGCTTCCCCACGTTTTCTTCTATTAGTTTGAGTGTATCTGGTTTGATGTGGAGGTCCTTGATCCACTTGGACTTAAGCTTTGTACAGGGTGATAAGCATGGATCGATCTGCATTCTTCTACATGTTGACCTCCAGTTGAACCAGCACCATTTGCTGAAAATTCTATCTTTTTTCCATTGGATGGTTTTGGCTCCTTTGTCAAAAATCAAGTGACCATAGGTGTGTGGGTTCATTTCTGGGTCTTCTGTACCAATACCATGCAGTTTTTATTACTATTGCTCTGTAATACTGCTTGAGTTCAGGGATAGTGATTTTATTGTTGAGGATAGTTTTAGGTATCCTGGGTTTTTTGTTATTCCAGATGAATTTGCAAATTGTTCTGTCTAACTCTATGAAGAATTGGGTTGGAATTTTGATGGGGATTGCATTGAATCTGTAGATCGCTTTTGGTAAAATGGCCATTTTTACTATATTAATCCTGCCAATCCATGAGCATGGGAGATCTTTCCATCTTCTGAGATCTTCTATTTCTTTCCATCTTCTGAGATCTTCTTCAATTTCTTTCTTCAGAGGCTTGAAGTTCTTTTCATACAGATCTTTCACTTGCTTGGTTAAAGTCACACCGAGGTATTTTATATTATTTTATATTAGGAAGGGTGTCATTTCCCTAATTTGTCTCTCAGCTTGTTTCTCTTTTGTGTAGAGGAAGGCTACTGATTTATTTGAGTTAATCTTGTACCCAGCCACTTTGCTGAAGGTGTCTATCAGGTTTAGCAGTTCTCTGGTGGAACTTCTGGACACTTTATACTGCATTATGCTGCAGACAGCAGCGTGCATGTCATGTTTTGAGCAGATTCCCCCTGTCCCCCATGGGAGATTTCTCCAGTCTATTAGAGATTCCTTCACTGAACCCTCCTAACTTCACGTTCTGTGATATGAATAACATTCTCCACTGCTCCAATCCATGTCACCTGCTTGTCACCCTATAGATTTTGACCATTGCAAATCTTCCCAATCTCTGATTTAGACCACACCACATGCTAACCTGTCATGGCTTGCCATCCTGAGGTACCTACTTTCTTTTCATAGGAACACTGACAATTCCTGTGTTCTATTAGAGCATTGGGCCAATGTGTCTGCCACGATAGCACTGACTGCAGCATCTCTGCCAGGTCTGAGGCAATCGAAGCATTGATTCTCGTGCTTCACTGAGGTCATGCACAAAGTCTGCAACAAGATCCTAATCACCGTGTGTAAGAAAATTTTCTCCCAAAATCTTTCTTGCTATTCTGACCTCTGTCTGTGTCTTTTACCAGACCACAGGATCCAAGAGCCATTGATACGTTTCTCAACATTGCTCCTTATGATTTGTGAATTTGTGGGGCTCTAACTTACACTTCCTGCCAAGTGCAATTGCATCAATGCCCTTTCCAAAGTCAACTAAAACAAAAAGGATTAGCACAGTATTTTTGGATGAAAGGGAAACCCACAAGTCCAACCATAGCACACAACAGACCTCCAAAGGCACAGTCTGGCATCTTCAAATATAAGAAAGGAAAAGGAAGTAACAAAATAAGTAATACCCAAATAATCAGAGCCTGGAATGAATGGTGCCCACCCCTAATGGGTAACTCCATTCAAGAAATGATTTGGACCCAATCACTCAGCGGGTCCTCTACAGTAACAGCCTGGAGAGAAAGAGCCACAGCCTGAATACAGGCGTTCCTCTCCACTGGTGAAGAAAACAGTGAGAAAAGGTGAAAGAAAAAATAAAGAAGAAAACACCATCTGTACCATCTGGGCTGAAAACTTACAGTGGCCAAGCTCAATTAAAACACAGGCAGCATGGAGACCATTGATACGACCCACGTAGCTGACATTCCTGAGGCATGTGGCAGAGGAGGGAGAATGGAAAATAGATCTGGGCACAGAAATAGAACACAATCTGTCTATTTTTTTTAAGTCTATAAAAAGGTTCCGGCGCAAAGAAGAGCTCAAATGAGAAATTATATCTTAGCATTTGCAAGAGGAATTTCCTCCCTCAGTGAAAGCGAGGGAGTAAATGCATTTAATAAACCCTGTTAGTGTTTCAAGAAATTTTAGGAAGTCGGAAGCCCACTTGTTTGACCAAAGAAAACATGATAGTTTGAAGAGTGAATGCCTGATGTTTTCATTATGTTATTTCTTGCTCTAAAATGACGGACATGAGTTTCACATCTTTATACTCCAAACATTCTAAAACTTTCTAACATACTTTGAAATTCAGCAAGTAAAATCTTCTCAGACTCTGTAGATAGCTTTGTCTTACTATAGGATACTATTTTTAAACTCTTGGTATGCAAACAAAAAGTATTCTAATTTTTTTAAAAAAATGTTTAAACTTAGTGTTTTTTAATTCGAAAGCTTGTGGAAATTTACAGTGGTTTTTATGACTTCTACAATTAATAAATACAGTCAAGGAACAATTTCTTGTCTTTAGGAGCTATCAGACTATTAAAGTCAATTCTGAAGTAAATTGAACTTAGGATCAGAGTTTAAAATAACAACACTACGAGGTTAATAAAATTTTAATTTCATTTTTAATGAAAATATTCAATTTCTGATAATACTATTATTTACAGAAAAAACAAATATTTTTGGCTTACACTTCCATATCCCTGTTCATCTTTAAAGAAAGTCAGGACAGGAACTCAAACAGGGAAGGGTCCCGAAGGCAGGAGCTGATGCAGAGCCCATGGAGGGTGTTGCTTCCTACAGCTTGCTCAGTTTGTTTTCTTATAGAACCCAGGACCACCAGCCCAGGGGTAGGCACCACCTACTATGGGCAGGGTCCATAGTAGTCACGTGCTCTTAACCACTGAGCCATCTCTCAAATCCTATTTTTAATGATGGTTCTTAAATGCCTTACCCTCCCTTGTAGCCTACCGCCCACCAAAGGTAGTGGAAAAGAAAAGGAATGGGGGAAGTGGACCTGTTTAGAAAGATTCATTGGAGCAACTCCCATCTATGTTGTCTGGAAGTCAGCAGTTCAGTTCACAGGTCAGCAGGCAGCTCCGTCCACTCACAAACACCTCACGGATACACCAACGGTCCAGAGTTGGGACAGCAAACACAGATCAGCAGTGGTGGCACTACCTAGCAGAGACAGCCAAGCTTCCACCTCAGCACTAGTCAGCAGCAGGAGGGACCAACAGGAGCACAGCACAGCTAGCTGTACCAGCGAGCCAAGCTCAACCGCGGACACTGTTCATCGAGTCCTATTTATACCCTCCAAGCACTGCCTCAGCATGTGCGTCTGTCTCAACTGACGTCACTCAGCCAATCAGCCTGAGGCTGCAGAGGCAGCAAGAAACTTGAGCACACCACCAGAGGGTTTTCGGTGCGTTTCTCTCTAGGGAGTGCTGACAAAGGCAGCTCAAGTAGGCAGTGTAAGGTGGATCAATACATGCCTGTCTTAGCAAAGAATCTTTTATCACGTGCCCTTTCACGTGCTCGCTTTGGCAGTACCACCTCTGTCCTGTGTCTGTCTCAGTCAAACGTTCCTTTACAAGTCTGCCTTAGCCTTCACAGTCCACTTCAGGAAAACGGTCCTTCACGTGTTTGTCCCAGCAAAACACCATCCGACTGACTTTCCAAAGGACGCTTATGTTTCTACTTCAAATGTGCTGTATAGGTTTAGAATAAATTAAAAATAAAATAATTTGTAGATGTAAGATTTTTAATGATTTACTAATGAGAGGTATAATTGGGAAATGTGATTATAGCTTCAAATATGATTTATTCAGTTATGTTTCCATATATTCAATATAAAACCATCCTACTTACATCTAAACAGGTAGATATGGTTTGTGTTGGTAAGACTTTCCCATGAGCACCTATAAACCCCACTCCCACATTTCCTGGTCTGCTTTATCAAATTAGCCTCTGGTATCACTGAGGCTGAGGAACCTGTTTGCACGAAACACTGACTTACAGACTGCTGCTCAAGAGAGACCAGTCTACCGGCACTGCAATAATCATATTTATGTGAAATTTCTTTCAAACCTATGGCTTGCAGCAGGCCAAGGAAGGAAAAGGAATCCGTGGGTTACCCAAAAGCCTTTGATTTAGATCAAAGTCTCAAGAATTACTAAGTCCGATTTAAGCTTTTAGAGTTTCATATTCCCAAGCCTTCTGCTAAAAATGTTTTGTTTCTCCTAAAACACAGCTGTACATTTGTAGGTTTATCTTGCTTGCAGGTTTGGTTTTTCTGGAAGTGTGAGTAATAAAGAATAATCACTATGCCCACAGGCCGATTGACAAGGTTTGTTCTCAACTTCCTTACTTGTTCTATTTTTAATAATTTAATTTTTTTAATTTACTTTCTTTTTTTACTTTTCACTTTACATCCCTCTAACTGCCCCCTTCCTGGTCACCCCATCCTACAATCCTTCCCCTATCTCCCCTTCCCCTTCTCCTCTGAGTCCATGGAGGCCCCCTGGATATCACCCCCATCCTGGCACTTCAAGTCTCTACAATACTAGGCGCTTTCTCTCCCACTGAGGCCAGACAAGGCAGCAACTTTTGCGATAACCCCCATTCCAGTTGTTCAGGACCCACATGAAAGTCAGGCTACACATCTGCTAAGTATGAGTGGGGAGGCCTAGGTCCAGCCTATGTGTTGGTTGATGGTTCAGACTCTGAGAGTTCTAAGAGCCCAGGTCTTCCTGTGGAGTTTCTATCTCCTTTGGGATCTGTAATCCTTTCTCCTATTCATCTGTAACAGTCCCCAAGTTCAATCCACTGTTTGGCTGTGGGTGTCTGTATCTGTCTGAGTCAGCTGCTGGGTAGAGCCTCTCAGAGAACAACATGCTCCTGTCTGTAAGCACAACAGAGTATCATTAATAGTGTTGAGGATTGGTGCTTGCCCATGAGATGGGTCTCAGGTTGGGCCGGTTATTGGTTGGCCATTCCCTCAGTCTCTGCTCCACCCGCCATGCCTGTATTGCTTGTAGACCAGATAAATTTTGAGTGGAAAGTTTTGTGCATGGGTTGGTGTCTCTATTGTTCCACTGGGGTTCCTGTCTGAATACAGAAGGTGGCCTCTTCAGGTTCCACATCCCCAGTGTAGTGAGTCGCAGCTAAGGCCATCCCCATTGATTCTTGGGTGCCTTCCTTATCCCAGGTCTCTTTCTTATCCTGAAGATTCCCCCCACCTCCTCACCCCTGTCAGTCGAGATTTTCATTCATCTTCATTACCATCTAGCCATCTCTCATGCCCTTCCCCACACCTGATCTTGAATCCCCCATGTCCCTCCCATCCCCCCTACCTCCCAGTTCCCTCCTGCCATCTGCCTCTTATGACTGTTCTATTGCCCCTTCTAAGTGAGAGCCAAGCTTCCTCTCTTGGGCCTTCCTTCTTATTTAGCTTCTTTGGGTCCATGGAGTATAACATGATACCTGTATTTTATGGCTAATATCCACTTATAAGTGAGTACACACCATGCATGTATTGACAATATTTTAATCTAACAAAAATATGAAGTTATGACTTAACAGGCAAATTTTCACGCCAGGCGTAACAGCCTATGTACTTCTTTGCATATGTGTGAGCGAGGTATTCTGTAGTCTTTTTAACTGTGAGTCTTTTAGGCCCCACTCCAGTCCCTATAAAACATTTAACGGAATTTACACAAGTCTGGGATTCATAACATGGGGAATTATGAAGCATATGCTGTGCCTGGTAAAATTACTTGACGCTTTCTTCTCTGTGATTTTAAAAATCAGTGGAAAGCTTGTGTAGAGTTGGCCGTGATAGGTGTTCTAGGCATAGCTTGAGTTCACGTGGCATCACCTTTAGCCGTTCCGGACTCTCTCATCGCTCTCCACCAACCCCCGCCTTAACGACGTTGCCGTGATTGCTAACCCACCTCCAGCTCCAGTTCCCTCCCACGCTCTATCAGTAAGATCAGGACGCTAGCTCATCCCAGCTGGGAGACTCCATCTGCTGTTCGTTTTGGTTTGCATGATGCAGATGATTCTTTCAAAAACATTAGAACAGTAACTGGTTCGTGTCCCCCATGTGAGTCAGTGACTCGTTATTTCCCTTTTGTGTTTCACTGCAGCTGATGGTGGATGTCATGGTTTGCATATGCTTGGCCCAGGGAGTTGCACTATTAGGAGGTGTGGCCATGTTGGAGTAGGTGGGTCACTGTGGGTGTGGACCTTTTTTCTTTAATTCTTTTTTTTATTGGGCTTTTTTCATTTACATTTCATATCCCCTTTCCCGGTTTCCTGTCAGGGCATGAGCTTATATAATACCTTCATTATATAAGTATATAAGCGGCTTTGTCAGGTAGACCAACTGCAGATCTCCCACTCTCCCTCCTTTCCTCCAACCCCAACCCCTCACTCTCATCTGCACCTCTGTAGCAGCGGCCCACCTGATTTGGTCTCTCCTTCCTTCGTCCCCCCACCTCCAGTGACTCATGCATATCCTTTCCTAACATTTCCTTCCCCTATTCCAATCCTGGACTGCAGCAGGCATTCCCTGGGCACCTGAAGGCCACACCAGCCAGGGAAACAGGCACTCTAACTGCGTGTTTTCCCTGCTTCCTCCTCTTCTCCAAATCCAATCCCCCAATCTCACCCCCAATTCGGTAGCAGACCGCCTGTTGTGGCCTCCTCTCCACTCTCCCCACATCTCCAGTGGATCACACCAGCAGGCATCCCTGGGAGCACTCCAGCAAGAGGAAAGTAACTAATACAGCCATTTCTGTTAGACTAACACCCGACTTCTCAACGGAGACTCTAAGATCCAGAAGGGCCGGACAGATATTCTACAAATTCTAAGAGACCAGAGATTGCAGTTAAGACTACTATTCTCAGAAAAATATTCAATAGCAATAGATGAAGAAAATAAGACATTCCGTTTAAAAAACAAATTTAACACTATCTGTAGACATATTTTTACAGCCTACTCTAATAAGGGTTCAACCTCCCCTCTAGCTCACCACCCACCAGAGGTAGTGGGAAAGAATGGTTACTAGGATTTGGGGAAGTCGACCTGTTTAGAAATAGTTCTTTGGGACGATTCCAATATTCATTGTTCTCAGTGCAGCCCACTAGGCAGACATCACACATGAATGAATCAGCAAGGGCAGTAAATCTAGAAGAAACTGCAAGGCACATCAGCTGGCCTGGGTCTGTGGAAGCAGCAAGAAGCTGCAAGAGCCTCACGAGAAGCTTTTTTGGGTGAGTTTCTCTCTATGAAGTCATCACAAGCAAAGTTCAGCAATGTAAGGCGAACCAACACACGTGTCATCAGCAAAGAAGAGAGAGGCGGAGCAAAGCAAGCCAATGCTTGAGCTCCCACTGCCCGAGGGGTCGTAGCTAAATTCCTCGGAAACACCATGCATCCTTTCATGTGTTTGCTTCAGGAAAACATTCTTTCACCTGTGTCTGCTTAAGCAAAGCATCCTTTCACCTGTGTGCCCCAGCAAACCATCATTTAGCATAACTGCCTTTCCCACAAAAAAAAAAAAAAAAAAACCATAAGTGTCCATTTCAGTATCAATCTATGATATATAGAGGGAAACTTTTTACCTGAAGAGGTTAGCTGTATCAAAAACAAAACAAAAACAAAAAAACAAAAACAAAAAAAACCCCACAAAAAAATAAATAACATCAGACAAATCAAAACAAGGGCAAAAAATCCACATCTCAACAACAAATGAAGGAACTCGACATACACTGCTAACTAATATCTCTCAATATCAGTGGCCTCAATTCTCAAATAAAAAGATATGCATACAGACTAACAGAATGGATTAAAAAAAGAAAAGATCCATCCTTCTGCTCCAACTAAGAAACACACCTTAACATCAAGGACAGACATCACCTCAGAGTAAAGGTTGGAAAAAATATTTCCAGCAAATGGAGCACAGAAGCAAGCTGAGGTAGCCATTTTAATACCTGACAAAATAGACTTCCAGCCAAAACTAATCAGAAAAGATAGTGAAGGACACTACACACTCATCAAAGAAAAAATAAACTCATATTTTAAATCTTCAAATTTTCAATATGCTCACAAGAGAACAGAATGAATACTTTGATCTATAATCACAGGAAAATATCAAGGGGCAGAGATATTAGGCAAATGTAAAAGCTGAGCTTGGAAACCAATTCATTTTTTCTTTTTATTTTTGTTTTTAGAGACAAATTCTTACAGTGCCTAGGTGATTACATGAGGTTGAGTAGTTCACAGTAAACTAGGAGCTGAATTTTTATTTATGAACTAATATGAATCCATCAACATATTTTACCCTGCAACTAAAAATGTGTCAAAAGGGAAAAACTGTTCCAAATTACATCTTGAAAGCTGAGTGAGATCTGCATTCCATATTATGGTTACAAAGTGAATACACAGGAAATCCAAAGCAGTGCCACCACCTCCAGCGAGGACGCAAAGCGAATGGCTCGCTTCTCCTCTCACACGCACACCTATCCAATGTTCTTTTCCATTGTTAGTCTCTGTATCCCATTACAGTGCAATCAATGTAATGAATGCTGAGACAAAAAAATAAAATAAAAATAAAAATGAAGCAAGCTTTGCTCACACAGATACTTACAACACATCCGAGAGAATTTGCTTTTATTAAATTAGCCACAGGAGGTTTTTTTTTATTACTTCTCTTTTGCAAGAGAAATATCCAAATCAAATAAAATTCAGCTTTTAACAACTAAATATCATACTTACAGCTAAAGCACATACTTACAGTATAGTCCTAATATTATATGCGTACAACTTTTGATACAATGTAACCTTTAGTTTTCAATTAAAAGTGAAAATTGCCTTAGATTTGGGCTACTTGGCTTTCTCTACAACTGAAAATGATACTAAAATTGCACTATACTCAAGTGTGTGTGATAAAAGAAATTATGAACTCAGCCAGCTTAATGGTCTATCATTCAGGATTTTTTTTCTGATTGGTTTATTGCTACTATTAATAACCCCATTAACCAAGACACCAACCAAAAGCTAAATATAACCTATATATTAAAACAGGAAAAACTCTGAAGTCATGTGGAACTGATTTTTTTATTAATCATTTTATTCATTTACATCTCAAATGATAGTGCCCTTTCTGATTTCCCCTCCACAAACTCCCCATCTCATCCCCCTTCCTGCTCCCCTTTGCCTCTATGAGGGTGCTCCTCCACCCACTCACCCACTCCCACCTAGCGTCCCCTATGTGAAACTGATTTTTTAACCCAGCAAAATCAGTTGATATTAAGATGATCTCAAGCAAATTGCTTGGTCCCAGCTATAATGAAAGATGATGAGAGCCGGTCCATCTACCGACGGAAGGAAGTGAATGGGGCACTCCTGTTCTGTATACAGCAGGTACGTAATTGTCAGTGTCGTTGTTAGCATTGTTAGTACTGCTGTTACGCTGCAGCGTCATAAAGCTGACATTTTACTCACAGAAACACTGGAATGACAACCAAGGACACTTCTCTTTCAATACACGGTCCTACAGTATCTTTTTAAATGTTTTCAGTACTGATTTGTTTGTTCACTCAGCAAACATTTAGTCAATTACAACGCTATGTCAGCCGATATTCTTTTAAATGTCACCCAAGAGTAAAAGAAACAAAATACCCTGTGCTGGTGGAATTTAGACCCTGACAGGGGTGTTCAATGTGAAAGGCTGAGTGAAACATAAAGTGAACTAAAGACGAACGGAAGCTGAAGAGACAGGGCAAAGCACTGTACTTGAGGGTTGCAACCCGTCCTCTGCTGGCATCTACTGAGTAGTGACGTTCAAGCAAAGGTACCAGAGAAAGCCAGGTAAAGCGGTTAGCTCGGATAGCTCGTGCTTCGTTTTGAAGGAAATTACAGTCACGTGATCAAAGTAAAGCCAGGAAGATTTAAGGGGCTGGATAAAGGTTACTTATACATGAAATGGGCTCTTCAAAGATGGTGCCCAGAGGCACTAAGCGGCTGTCATGCCGCGTCATAGGCTTTCCTACAATACAGTTTCTTAACAAAACTAGGCTGTCTCGAATCAGTGCCAGTAGGATCGTTTCCTTTAGGCCAAGAAGGTTAGAAAACGCCGAAGTCCACATGTGATGTGCGCCCAGGCAGACCTTGCGAGCTTCGTGCTGTAAAATCTAAGTCCTTATAAGAAGTGGCTAAGACAAAGCTTGTCAGCAGGGCCTACGGCAGCTTCGTGTGTGCGAAGTGTGTCTATGACGGCATAAAGGGGCTTTCCTTATTAGGAGCAGAAGCCTGGGGAAAGTGGTGAAGGCACAACCACAGAGTCAGGGAATGAAATAAATATGGTGCTTTTTAAAAAATTAAAAGAAAAACATACTAAACACATCCATGACTCTTTTAACTGAAGAATTAGAACAATGCAGTTGAAGTTGCTGAGAAGGGAACTATTATAAATGTGTGAAATGGGGGAAAGGTATTGATATTTATATTCCATTTTGGATAAATAATATTTTTCAGAAAATATTTGACATACATGCAAGCTTTGAGATGGTCAACTATATTCATTATAGAAAATGGACATCCTGGAACTATATATTCTAACAACATATAACTATGGGACTCATCAGGAGTTGATTGTGTAGAGCACAGTATCTTAAACTATGGGTCATAATCCACACGACTGAATGAGGGTGTCATGAAAATTTAGCAACAATAAAAGCTGTCTGGATGCACAGAGGTTTAAAATCCATTCCAAATCAATTGCATAATGAATTCTAAGTGCATCTGACCACAATCAACCATGTGGTATCACAAAACTGCACCGTGGTTGTGTTCTACACATGCAAAGCATACATGTTCACCACATACGCTATCTGAACATATGATGCCTGAAACACTCGTCCATGTTTGAATGTTATCATGAATTCCAGTGCTGCTTCTTACTGTGCACTCAAAGTTGTCTGACGTCATGAAAAGCATAATGATTTAATCACAGAAAACAAAGACTGCTAATATTTTTCTATCATTCATCAGCATTTAAGTAAAATCAGTATATCTGGGGTTTGCATTGTATTGGAATGTTTGACTTTAAAAATTACTCTTTGACCTAAGTTTCCAAAGAAAAAATTTTTAATGAATTTTGGCTTAGGATTAAGACAAAATTTCCAACCATTTCTGAAATGGCCCAAAATATAATTCTGCTGTTTTGTCATACATGTTTTTGTGAAGCAGTATGTTCAAGACTGACAATTATAAAATCAAAATATCAATCAACTCTAAAAATGTTGAAACTGATCCAAACCATGAAATATCAAACATTCACCCAAGATATAATTATTTATGTAAAAATAAATAAGCACATCATCTCATTCATGTGCAAATTCAATTTTTAATGCATGAAAAATAATATGCATACCAGAGAATTGGTTTAAAATACACTTTTTGTGATTATTATCAGTAAATATCTTATTTGCATATACATTTTACATAACAATGCTGTGATATGGAAAAATTAAGAGGTTCATAGAATAAGAAAAGAGGATTAAATTATATAGGCAAGGAATATGGAGGTAATAGGGAAAATTAGAATTCATTGTCCGAGAAGACAAGAGAAGGAGATTAGTGTTGCTTGGTGGTTTTGATGAGTCAGTATCCTCAGTCAGAGAAGTGCCCATTGGCTTTAACTACAGATGACCTTTGGCTTGTAATGGCTAACATCCCAACAAGCTAAAGTTATCAATAACCTCAGTAAGATAGGCTGCATTGAAGTAGTGCGATCAAAAGCAAATCCTGTGACTTAAACAGAAACTGAGGCAGCAACCATAGAGAGTTCCCATGGAATCTCACTGAGAAGGAACAATATTGGCGGCCATGGAAAGGAATGTAAATCAGAAAGGGCTTGGTGGGGGCGGTTGCTTCTGTCACTTTTACAATGATAGAAGTCCCCGCCTGTTGGGTACTGATAAAGGTGTAATCAATAAGGAAAGCTGGTGATGTAGAAGAGAGCCTGTGAGAGTAATTAATTTGAGCTCTGAGAAAAATGAGTGATAGATGGTGAAAGGCAGACCAATAATGAGATGGAAAAGTTCCGTGTGCTGGTCAGACATTCGCTAGCAGCGTGCACGGCAATAGACTCTCCTAAGAATTCCCTCTCATTATTTCCAACTCCACGGTGACATACAAAACAATACCAATAGCTCAGCTTCTTGTTCAGTGTGTGGGAGAGAATAGAATTAGGTATGAGATGATCCATTTCGTAGAGCGAGAAAGTAACATTAATGTGGGGATAGAGTAAATCACCTGCAGTATGAGAGTTCAATAGGGATTAAGTGATCAAAAATTCAAATTCTAATTATGAATTGATACGCCAAGTGTGGTATATATGTATAGCTCTAAACTGAAATAAAATTCTGACATACGAGGGAACCTTGGAAACATTATACAAGTGAAATAAACAAGTTACAGAAAGATGAGCCCTCTGGCTCCATTTACATGAGGAACTTAGAGGTCAAATTCATAGAGATAGGTAGCAGAAAATATGATTGCTGGGAGCTACAGATGAAGGAGGAATGGAAGGTTATTATTCAACAGGGGTTTAAAATTGGGAAGGTGAAAACTCCACAAATAGTAGGAATGCTTACAATACCAAACTCTACCCTGGTAGATTTTATATTATATTTTGAAATTTTTAAAGCGGTTTGTCAAACTAAAAACAAAACAAAAAGGGAATTGGATTGTGTGTGGGTAGGTTAAACAATCCTGTACAGTAGATGAATTTCTGGAGGTATCAGCATCCCTGACTTCAAATTCTACCTCAGCACAATCATAATAAAAACTGCACGATATTGGTACAGAAAGAGACAGGTTCATCATTGAAATCTAATTGAAGACCCAGAAATAAACCCACACATCCGGGACACTTGATTTTTGACACAATGGATAAACGAAAGCATCTTCAACAAATGATGCTGGTCTAACTGGATACCTGCATGTAGAAGAATGCAAATCGATCCACAGTTATCACTCTGCACAAAACTCAGGTCCAAGTGGATCAAAGACCTCAACATAAGAGCAGATACATTAAATCTAATAAAACAGAAAGTGGAGACTATCTTGAACTTGTCGGTACAGGACACAACTTCCTGGAGAGAACCCAGTGGGTCATGCACTAAGTTCAACAATTAACAAATGGAACCTCATAAAACTAAAAAACTTCTGTAAGTCAAAGGACACTGTCAATAGGATAAAACGACACCCAACAGATTGGGAAAAGATCACTAACCCTGCATCTGACAGAGGGCTAATGTCTTAGTCAGGGTTTGTATTCCTGCACAAACATCATGACCAAGAAGCAAGGTGGGGAGGAAATGGTTTATTCAGCTTACACTTCCACATTGCTGTTCATTACCAAAGGAAGTCAGGACTGGAACTCAAGCAGGGCAGGAAGCAGGAGCTGATGCAGAGCCATGGAGGGATGTTTCTTACTGGCTTGCTTCCCCTGGCTTGCTCAGCTTTCTTTCTTACAGAACCCAAGACTGCAGACAGGAATGGCACCACCCACAATGGGCTGGGTCCTCCCACCATGACCACTACTTGAGAAAATGCCTTCCAGCTGGATCCCATCAAGGCATTTCCACAACTGAGGCTCCTTTTCTGTGATAACTCCAGCTTGTGTCAAGTTGACACACAAAACCAGCCAGAACAGCAAATATCCAAAATATATAAAGAACTCAAGAAATTAGACACCAACAATACAAATAACCCGATCAAAAATGGGGCACAGAGCTAAACAGAGAATTCTCAACAGAGGAATTTCAAATGGCTGGGAAGCACCTAAAGAAATGTTCAGCATCCTTAGTCATCAAGAAAACGCAAATCAAAATGACTCTGAGATTCCACCTGATGCCCATCAGAATGGCTAAGATTCAAAAGATCAAAAGACAACATATGCTGGCGAGGTTATGAAGCCAAGATTACGCTCGTCCATTGCTGGTGGAAGTGTAAACTTGAACAACCACCCTGGAAATCAACTTGGCATTTCTCAGAAGAGTGGGAATAGTTCTACCTCAAGACCCAGCTGTGCCACTCTTCGATATATACCCAAAAGATGCTCCACCATTCCACAGGGACACTTGCTCAACTCTGTTCATAGCAGCTTTATTTGTAATAGCCAGAAACTGGAAACAACGTGGATTTCCAACCAAGGAGTAAATAAAGAAAATTATGATTCATTTACATAATGGATACCATTCAGTCAAAAAAACAAGGGCATCATGAATTTCCAGGCAAGTGGATGAACTAGAAAATATCGTCCTGAATGAGGTAACTCATACTATTACTCATCTACTCATTAATAAGTGGATATTAGCCATGAAGTAGTAGAGGATAGCCATGCTATAAACAATAGACCCAAAGAAGCCAAATAACAAGGAGAGCCCTCAGAAGTGAAAACCAAATAGATATGAGAGGTCAATTGAAGGAGGGAACTGGGTGGAAGAGGGGACGGAGAGGGTAGAGGGCAGGGAGCAGAGGGCAGGGGCCGGGGAGATCAGATGTAGGAGAATAGAGGAGAGAGAAGTGATATCAGCATGGGTGGGCAATCTCTAGGACTTGCCAGAGACCTGGGATGAGAGGAGACCCCAGAGGGTCTATGGGGGCTACGCTAGCTGAGACTCCTAGCTGTGAGGGAAATGGATTCTGAAGTGGCACTTCCTGTAGCCAGGCGAGACTCCCAGTGGAGGGATAAGGACCCCAACCCACGCACAAAACCTTTGACCCAAATGTGCCAATAAGATGTGCAGAGACAAAGATAGAGCAGAAACTGAAGGAATGGCCAACCACTGACTGCCGCAACTCGAGACCCATCCCATGGGTAAGAGTCAATCTCTGATGCTATTAGCAATATTCTGTTATGCTTGCAGACAGGAACCTCTGCTGTCCTCTGAGAGACTCTACCCAACAGCCAATAGAAAGAGATGCAGAGACTCGAGGCCGAACATTACATGGAGCTCAGGGAACCTTCCAGAAGCCCTGGGAGAAGGATTGAGGGACCCAAAGAGGACAGGGACTCCAGAGAAATACTAACAACCAGGCTGGACCCCTGTGGGCTCCCAGATACTGAATCACCAACCAAAGAGTGAGCATGGCCTGGCCCTAGACCACCTGCACATCTGCAGCAGATGAGCAGCTTGGCTTCATGCAGGTCCCCCACCAACTGGAGCAGGAGCGGTCACGAGCCTGTGACCTGCCTACCTGTGGATCCTATGCCCCTAAATGGACCACCCGTCTGGCCTCAGTGGGAAAGGAGGACCCTGGTCCTGCAGCAACTTGATGTGCAGGAGGGTGGGTAGGGTGACTCAAAAGAGAAGAGGAAGATGGAATGGCGGGGGGGGGCTTGCATGAGGGACCACTGGGAGGAGAGAGCGGGGAGATACTGGGATGTAAAGTGAATGAATAAATAAACTTTAAAAAAATATTTAATTTGTCAAACTAAAAACAAAACAAAAAAAGGAACTGGATTGTACATGATGCACTTTTCTCTATGTTTATGTGAGAGTAAATGGAGTACTATATTTAAATATCATTGCTGTCCTGCTGTTCACATCCAAGTAATAAGTCACTAAGAGAGTTGGATGTATTATTTTAAATGAAAAATTATATAACTGAGTGTAACAAGAGTTACAGGTACTAATAGGTTGATGAAGTCGTACCTGTTTGGATAAGATTATTGAGTTGCGATATTAGATTGAAAGAGATTAAAATATTGAAAGAGAGGGATGCTTGAAGCTGAGGTTATAAAGGGGTTAAAATCCTGTGTGCTGGCAAAGCTGAAGGTGCCATTTGAGAGTGAATGATTTCGGGTCAGATGGAGACCAAAATAGGAACTTCAAGAACAGAGATGCCAGAGTTTGAGAAGTGTCATCTTGGCCAGTATTGGACCCATGGTTACTTGTAACAGACTGTAAACCCTTGAGGCACACGAGCGACCTGACCTCTTCCCTACGGACCTCCAACTACCAGGTTCCACCCACAGAGTACTCTAACTGCCCTAACAGCCAGACCCAGACCCCACACTACAGAATTAAAGCCCAAGCTCTACACATGAAATCCCACCAATCCCCACCCCGGAAATCTCCACCCTGGAAAGCAGACTCCACCCCCATAAGAAATCCTATGTTGTCTTCTGCTCAGCTCTCTGCTGCTTCCCACCGGAATAGAGGCATCAACCCTCCAGGCTTTTCCTTCTTAGTCTCTTGTGTGAGGTTTGTTGTGCAGTGTAACTTTGTGGCATTCCTGGACTCCCAGTTGCCAGGATACCTTTCCATTTGAGCTGTAACACTCATACCCACTAAGAGGCTTTAAGTATCGTTCACTCAGGTGCTATCATCACTGCAAATGACAACATTGGTTAAAATGTCTACGGTCCAGGAGCTGACGATTCGGAGAAGAAAGGGCATGAGTTGAGGTTCAGGCAGATAATAGAAGACATTTAATGTTTGCAAAGACAAAGAGTCTTGCATTACAGTAATACAATCTGGCAAAATAACATTAAAGACAACATTTGCAAGGAGGAGAGGAAAGAAAGATCTAGAATCAGCGGAGGACATCTACTGCCCACAGGCCCAGTGGTATAAAGAGTGGGAAAGAACATGTTCTTTGAGGGCAGAGCAGAAGTAGAGTCAGTTAAACAATGACATTGTTATGAGAAAAGTGTTCATGACAAGGGGGAATTTCTCAGTAATTGGTATTAAAGCCTAGTCAGTTTTTGCTCCTTCCCTCAAAAGAAAACTGCCCATGGTCCTGCAGAATCAGATGCCTGTGGTCTTCCACAGACAACATGGAGTACAGCTTCTGTCAGTAGGAGAAAAGTGTATGTCATGGTTTCTGTCTTTTATTTCCTTTTCCTTTTGCTTTTGAGACAGGGTTCTTCCTAGGAAGCCCTAAATGGAAGCAATCACGATGCTCTCCCCTGAGTTCTGGGACTACAAGTGTGGTTTCCCCACAGCGACTGTAAGATGTCTTCCTCAAGCCTAGCTTGGAAAATGCTTTTTCAAAGTCTTCAGTACCTGCTGAGGGAAGCTCTGTAGGTCTGAAAGAAAGCAGGGGTCAGCTCTGGATTGGCTACCATGTCCACCTAGATTGGTTACTATGTCCACCTAGATTGGTTACTATGTCCACCTAGATTGGTTACTGTGTCCACCTAGATTGGTTACTATGTCCACCTACATTGGTTACTATGTCCACCTAGATTGGTTACTATGTCCACCTACATTGGTTACTATGCCCACCTACATTGGTTACTATGTCCACCTACATTGGTTACTAGGTCCACCTACATTGGTTACTATATCCACCTACATTGGTTACGGTGTCCACAGCAGAACTTGGACAAACAAGTCTTAGCTAGGTATTAGGTATTGTCAGGCAAGTGCAGCTTAGCAGTTAGCAACTTTCAATGATAAATAAATAGGACAAAGTGTGTCGAGAGTATCATGAGTAAAAGAGCAATTATCTATCACAAAGTACATTTCCTTGATAAGAGGTAGGGACTACACCTATCTATAAATAATCACAACAAATATTTAGAATATAGTTAGGGACTGCACTTATTCAATAAAGTGGTGGTTACAGGTTCTCCTCCAAAACGCATGACTTCACCAGTTCTAGGTAATTGGCTAGGTTTCCAGCGCCAGGCAGGATTTCCCTCCTGTTGAGCTCCTGGTTTTAAGTCCAATTAAGGGCTGTTGGTTGCTGCCAAGTATGCATGCCAGCACTGCGCCCTTAGGTACAACGCTATGCTAGTCATTATTGTCTAGAAAACCACAACCAAAGTACAGAGCTGGGGAACCAGTCCCAACAGATAGATACATCTGCAAAGCCATCCCTGCACCGAAGCTTAGGGAATAGTGTGCAAGAGGGGGCAGATAGATTTCAAAAGCCTAAGGGTCATTGCTATGGGATTGTATCTCTTAGCAATGTCAAAAGCTACGCCCATAAAAATCTTACTAACATGACTGTCTAAACATGAACTGATTGTCAGACATTACCCACTGCCCTGGAGGGTTGCTCTACAATTATTGTATTTTCTTGTGGGTTAACAATTCACTACAAATGCACAATGCTTCTTTGTTTAAATATCCAAATCCAACAGCTACATGTGACAATTGAAAGACTTACTCCACATTTTCTGTGCATATTATCTAGCGGTTGTTGAGCATAGGACGTCTTCCATGATCTATGCTAATTACTTTATATAATGTATGTGGTTGCATCCCCCAGGTCCTATACTAAACACTTAGTATATACAGTATGTTATTTCTTCCTCAAAGTGCTTCAATTCATTAATATAATTTTCCATTATGCAAATGAAGAAACTGGAAACTTTTAAAATGCAAATGACTCATTCTGGATAATGAGTTTGATGACTAGGAAAGCTGGAACTTTAACTGAGGTCTTTTGGGTAGCACGTGATATTCACAATGGTCGGTGTGAACGAGGAAAAACATAGCATAAGCAAATATGACACCTTCCCCTCATGGGACATAAAATTTTACCAACTGCTGAACAGATAATAGATGCCCACCATGATGCCACATTGAATGGACACCTACCACAGACCAGAGCTACTGCGGAGACCGGAGCCACTGCAGAGACCGGAGCTACTTCGGAGACCGGAGCTACTGCAGAATGCATTTCCTGAATGGGACGTGCCAAATGAAAGGAGGAATTGAGAAGAATATTTCAGGCTAAAGGGGGAGTGGAAGACAGATACGATGCCAATTAGCTCCGTAGAGAAACAGATGGTTACGTCTCATTTTAACTGGAACATATATTTGTCACCTTAGAGCTCCTTGAGTTGGGATTCCATCAGTGCTCCATCCAGCATCAATACGTTCCAAAAGGATGGAGTAGCAACAGAGATCGGCGACTTGCACAAACGCCTAAAACATGAGCTGCGGGGATTATGTGTATACATACTTTTCTTAAAGATCTTCAAATTTCTGTTACTATGCATGATTCATGTGGTGACATTCTCCTCAAATGATAAGTATAATTTGTCCCGCTACCTCTGAGCTTTTGGCATTAGTAGTCAAACATTTCCAGTTCCTGTCAAAAAGGGGGGCAGATATAATAATAAGTCATCTTAGATGAAAATTTAGATTAAAAAAGTAACAGATCTTGGGCCTGTGACTTGTAGCCTCATAAGTGGGTTCTACTAACACAAACCAACCCACCCTCCGATTCCGCTCCACCAATCTAATGGTGAGGGCACAGCCCTGAAGGAAGATGGAGCTCTGGCCAGGCAGGGCACAGCCCATGGCCGCTAGGCTTGCTGGGATCCCCACAGGTGGGGATAGAGGGAAAAGAGGTGAGGGGCATCTCACTTGCATGTCTCAGTTAGAGCCTCACTCTTGGGAGGGAGGTACAGCTGCGGGCTGTGGCATAGTGCACTGCTATGTGACCACCCTATTTATTTATTCTTTTCCTATACAATACATAGGACAGCAGCTTCCCCTCCCTCCGATCTTCCCAGGTCCTTCCTCACCTTCCCTCTCTCCCAGATCTACTCCTTCAGAAAAGAACAGACCTCAGGGATATCAACCAAACATAGCAAACAAGTTACAGTAAGACAAGGCACAATCAAAGCTGGACAAGGCAACCCAGTAGGAGGAAATGGGTCCCAAGAGCAAGGAAAAGAGTCAAAGGCAGCCTTCACTCCCACTATCAGGAGTCCCACAAAAACACCAAGCTAACAACGGCAATGCATACATCCATGCCAAACGAAACATTCACATATAAAATAAACGAATAGGGGTTGGGGATTTAGCTCAGTGGTAGAGCGCTTGCCTAGGAAGCGCAAGGCCCTGGGTTCGGTCCCCAGCTCGAAAAAAAAAAAAAAAAATAAAAAAATAAAAAAAAATAAACGAATAGATCTTTTTTTAATGTTTAAAGAAAAGAAAAATAAAATTACTCCATAAACAAAAAAAATCTACTTAGAATTTTTAACAGTCATAAAATTTTCTCCACCCCAGGTCATACAGAATATCTTTAACACTCTAAGGGCCCAAAACTGTTCTAAGATAATTGAAAAGATTGAAAAACGGGCAACAGGCATTAACCAGCAGCCTTATTTAGACCATTTATACTTCCTATTCAAAACTCAGCGACACAGAATCCCTACGTAACTCCTTCACCAGCCAAAAACATGGATCGCTACACCACCCTAGGGCTGCTAAAGATGATTATCAACAGGTTGTAAGGACGCTGTCCCCAAAACTATTCAACTGTCACAACTTAACGGTAAAATAAGTGTCTGTAAATTTAACACCCAGTTGGTATTTTCATTTTCTGCATTTGTTCTCCAACAGCTGTACTAGGCAATAAAGGAAATTTTTGGCGATGAGGTGGATGTCCAGAGCTATTCAAAACCAGCACAGAATGGATAGGAGGAAGACTCCTGCAATGGAAAGACGCACTACAGAGTTCCCACTGTGTGTGGAAAGAGTCTTCTGGGCTCGCTATTCTGTGCTAACATTTTTCCTGCTGAAACCCATCTTAGAAAATGCAAGCTAAAGCATCCTCTTTGGATTATAATATGGTTTTTTCCCCCTTTTGTCCTGGTCTCAGTCACTGTTCCATCGCTACAAAGAGGCACCATGGCCAAGGCGACTCTTACAAAAGAAAGCATTTGATTTGGGACTTACTTAAAATTTTAGAGGGTTAGTCTGTGATCACCACGGTGGGAAACAGACAAGCACAGTGCTGAAGCAATCGCTGAGAGCTTGACACCCTGATCAGCAGGCAGCAGGGGAGAGCGGGCGGGGGTGGGAGGGAGAGACAGAGCCTATGAGGGAGAGACATATAGGTCTATGAGGGCTATTTTCATCCAAAACACCACAGTCTTCACCAGGAGTTCTACACATGGGAAAGAGGAAATTGACTATTTACACTGGATCAGTTAGAAAGAAAACTCTCTTGGAGTGAGTAGAATGTCCCTCAGGAACTCCTCTTTACAGCTCATAAATGACCAAGATATGTGTAATTAAAAAGTATAAGTTTCCCAGCCACTTCCACTCTGCTACCTCAATGTTTATCACTACGAAGTGCTCTGTGACCCTGAGAGGAATTCCTCAGATCTGCTAGGATCTCTGCCTAGTGAGGTCCTCCTAATGCTTCGTTTCACTAGTACTCAGCTAAAGAATAAAGAACATATGCTTAAATGTTTAACTAAACTAAATATTCCAGTAAGCATAGCCGGTGCCCTTTCTCCCCACCTCCCTCTTCTCTCTACTTGGGCTAATCCAATGCACAGTAGATGGTTTGTTTCCTGGTTTCCTTCCCTTCCTTCTTCCTCCCCCATCTATCTTTCCATTCTCAGTTAATTCTCTCTTTCTCACACAGATTTACAGAATATGACCTACTATAATGTATTTCAGAATTATGTTCACTAAATATTTACTATCAGCATTTATCATTATATATATATATATATGTATATCTTTAGGCGAGTTGACATAAATACAGCACAACTTTCAAATTAATTATACAAAATGGGAAAACATTTTCAGTTCCATTTTCACATCCCATAATTTCCTAGAAAATAATTAGACTGAGAGAAAGCTGTAAGCTAGCAGACTGTGTTGTTCCACTACTAAATAACTTGAGGAAAAGTCCTGGAATGACGATGGTTTGATGCATTTCATCATAAAATTGCATTTTTAAATTTTTTTTTTAAAAATCAGAGAAAACGGAGATACCTTACTGCCTGGTCGGGTGGGCACTCCTGAGGCTGCAGAGCGGAAGAGACCACCAACACTGCCCACCCCTGCCCACATCCCTGACCCAAGAGGAAACTGTACAAGGCCTCTGGGTTCCTGTGGGGGAGGGCCCAGGAGCAGCAGGAGCCCTGCCTGAGACACCGCTGGATCCTGAAGGAAACAGACCGGAGGAAAACACCGGAGGCCATCTGGAACCCTGGTGCACGGAGGCTCCCGGAAGAGGCAGCGAGATCTTTTTCAGGTTATTTAATGATGGAACAACGCAGTCTGCTAGCTTACGTATACTCAAGTCTGGTATTTTCTGGGAAACCAGGATGTGAAATGGAACTGAAAATGTTTTCATTTTCTTATAATTAATTTGAAGTTGTACCTTGTTGCTCTCGGCTGTATAATAACCTGTATATAGTAAATGCTGATAATGTTTTAGTGAACATTCTGAAATGGCAATTACTACGTCTGTGCTAGTGATGAGGAGAAGAAGGAAGGAAACAAAACAACCATCTGCTGTAGTGGATGTGAAATAGAGAAGAGAGATGGAAAGAGGCACGGCTGTGCTCTGTTGGTTAGTTGGCATTTCTGTATGTTCTTGTTCTTTGGCTGGTACTAGTAAGCGGTAGGAAGGAACTGGCGAGATGTTCTCGAAGATGCAGGCACTTAAATGTGATGAAACATTGAGTAGCTGATGAAATATGGTGCTTCTTCTTAGTACATTCATTATCGTTCCTGAAACATTTTCCTCGAAGTTCTGCAACTGATCCGAAGTCAATAATGAATCAGCCTCTTCCCCATGAAACTGGGCATGTTTGGATGAAATAGCCTCATGTATGTCTCCTCGACTCTGTCTTCCTCCGCATAAACTATCGGTGTCAACTCTCGGTGTCGCTTGTGCTTATCTGTTTCCCCGCGTGAAACCGATGAACTAACCTCTGGGGCGTGAAGTCCCAGATCAATGCTTTCTTTTAGAGTAAGCGCTAATAATTAGCGATGGGCTGAACCAGGAACAAAGGGAAAACCATATTATAATCAAGAGATGCTGCTTCCATTTCTAGATAGATAACAGGAAAATATTAGCACGAAATAGCGGTGAAGACTCTTTCACGCGATGAACTTTCTGTGAAATCGCGTGCTTCCATTGCGAGAACTCACTCTGTTCTGTGCTGATTTTAATGAAAACGGACATCCGCATAAATAGCCATTACCTATTGCAGCCAAATGCAGAAAATGAAATACCAGCTGGTGTTAAATTTACGAACTTATTTGAAATGAGCGACCGAACAGTAATAAATGGCAGCCTGAAGTTGACAATGGCGATCCATGTTTGTTTCAGTGAAAAAGAAGTTAAACAGAGACAAGCTGAGGACGTAAATGATGCAAATAGAGGTGGCATTCCGTTGACTTAAATTGATTTTGGGCCCTTTTAAGTAGGAGCTATTCTGCCTTGACCTGAGGTGAAGAACACATGACTGTAAAAATTCTAGTAGGCTTTTTTGTTTTATGGAAGTAATTTATTTTTCTTTCTTTAAACATTAAGATCTATTATTTATTTTTATTTTTATTTTTTTTTTGGAGCTGAAACAGGAGCCTTAGCTCTGAAACAGCGCTCTACCGCTGAGGCGGCCCCCCTATTATTTGTTTTATATGAATGTTTGATTTGGCATGGATCATGCGACTGCGTTGTTAGCAGTGAACATTGAGATCTGACCGAAGGAGTGAAGGCTGCCTTGATAACCGCTATGCTTGGGACGACTCACATGTCAGCATTGCTTCTTGTAGCTTGTTTGCTATGTTTGTTATCCTAGTGTGAAGGTAGATCAGAGAGAGTGAGAAGAACTTACCAGGAGAAAATAGAGGGAGAGTACTGTCACCTTGTATAGGAAAGAATAAATAAATAGAATTGGTCACATAACATTTTATACCACAGCCCGCCTTCTCACTCCCGGAAATGAGCTCGCTGAACATGCAATGAATGCCCTCACCTCTTTCCCCATCACCTGTGGGGTCCCAACAACCTGTGACCATGCCTGCCTGAGCTCCATCAGGCCAACCCTCTGCATTAGATTGGTGGGTGGAGGCGAGTAGGTGAACAGCCCATATGAGCTGCAGGCCCAGACTCTGTGCTGTCTGAAATTTTCATCTGAAATAACTATTATTATGCTTGCTTTTGACGAGGCTGGAAATGTTTATTAGAAACTCGATAGCGAGCTGAAATTATACTTATCATTTGAGAATATGCCATGAATATCATACTGAGAGCTAGTCTTAAGAAAAGTAATATGCATGTCCCCGCAGCTTCATTTTATGCAATGCGCCGTCCTATTTCTCCATCGCACTGGAAGCGTATTGTGCTGGATAGGCTGATGATCCCCTTCAGGAAACTCTAGTGTTTTAATATATTTCCAATTAAGGCGTAACAACTGTTTTCTCTGATATTAGCATCATCATCTTCATACGCAACTGAAATATTCTTCTCGATTCCTCCTTTCATTTAACACGTCCCGACCTGCAATAGCTCGATGCTCGGCTGGCCTCGCAATAACTCTGATGTAACTCCATTCAATAATGGCATCGTAATGAGCATCTGGCGATTGAAACAGAATTTGTAATACGAGGGAAGTTCGCGCGTATATCGTTCCGGCCATTATGTATCGCGTGTACAGACACTGATTGAAATTTCAGCTCTAGTCATCAGATAGTCATTGCGATAAAGTTTTCGATTTCATTTTGCATAATGAAGGTATATTAATGGTGAAACGCTTTTGAGGAAGAATAACATGCCGTGGACACCAGGGGATTAAAGTGATTGTAAGATGGAAATAACTCAACGGCATAGATGAAGCTAATGAATGCGTAACCAGCTGTTGGTTTGGATATTTAACGAAAGGCATTGTGCGATATGATGAACGGCAATTAGAGCAGCCACTCCGAAACGCATTTAGTTTCAGTCATGTTATTAAGCATGGTGATGACTTGTTGCTGAGATGCAATCCTTAATGAGCGCTAACTAGTCTATCTTCCTCTTCGCACGCTATTCAACGTGCGGCGAATGTATCTGTGTGGACGTAGTTTCTGGTGAATGACTGGCATGGCGTTATGCCTGGCGGCTGTTCAGCCGCAATTGGACTCAACAGGAAGGGAAATCTGCGGCGGAAACAGCCGATTACCTGGGGCAATGGTTTGACCACCGCTGTGGTACGGTCTAATAATTTAAATGTTGTTGTGATTGTTATAGATGAACAATCTGCCTGAGAATGCTGTGATGAATAATTTAACAACACTAAGCCGATACTCACCGACACTGTCTATTTTATTTATCATTGAAATTGCTAACTGTAATGCTGAGCAACCCTGTGCCACAGCTAAGGCTTGTTTTGTTCTGCTGTGAACGCAGCTTTCCAGCTGAGCAGATATAGCAACCAGTAATAGAGTGGTCCTGTAACCAGTGGACATAATGACTTGTGTAGATGAGCATGGCTCTGGGTGAACATAGTGAACTATCTGGAGTGAACACATCTAGGTGGACGTAACCAATCTGGGTGGACATATTAACCATCTGGGTAGTAGCCAATCGAGCTGACCTGGACACTAATCAGCAATGCGAGGCACTGGCATTTTCCAAACTGAGGGCATCTTACGTGGCTGTAGGAAACCACGCTGGTCCCAGAACCGGGGAGGCATCGTGTTAACTCTAGAAGAACCCACTGTCTCAGAAAAGAGAATAAGACGAAACCCATGACGCCCTTTCTCCCTACTGACAGAAGCCTTCCATGTTGTCTGTGGAAGACACGACTTCTAGATTTTCTTTTGAAGGGCAAACTGACAACTTTAATACCGGTGCGAAATTTCCCCTTGTCATGAACACTTTCTCGTAACAGCCGTTGTTTAACTGACTGCTGTAACGCCCTCGAAACATCATGCCAGATTACAGTACTGTGCAGCATGCGCTATTTCTCCAGTAAACTCGGGCGTAGACATTTTGGCAATGTTACGTGATGATAACGCACAGTGAGCGTGTAAAGCAATGGTATAGTATTTTGCAGCTCAAATGGGCATCCTGGCGGCTGGGGTGCCTGCGCTGCGCAGCGACACTCGCACGAACTGAAGAGAACAGTTTTCTGTTCATTGAGGCTGGCAGAGAGCTGAGCGAAGAACTGCGCGTATGAAGTGGGCTGCTTTCCGGTGGAGATTTCCGAGATGAACAGTGAGTTTCATGTGAAGCTTGGGCTTTTAATTCTGTAGTGTGAGGTAGATGCGGCGACGGTGGAAACCTTTCTGAGTGGAACGATTGAGGGAAGAGGTCGGGCGTGTGCTCGGGGTTACAGTCGTACGAAAATAACCGTAGATTGGCCGGGCTGTTTGCTTCTGGCATCTGTTCTTGATTTCGGTACGACCATCGACGAAATCGACTAAACTCTCAAATGGCAGCTTCGCTTTGCCGGCGCAAGTTTTAACGCTTTATAACCTCGGCTGGCATCTCTTTCAATATTTTAATCTCTTTCAATCTATTATCGCAGCTCTGTCAGTATCCAGGCAATGCGACTCGTCAACAGTACCTGTAACTCTGTTACGCTCAGTTATATAATTTTTCATTTAATCAGCCATCAGCTCTAAGTGACTTATTACTGAATGTGAACGGCAGGACGTGATATGAACTCATTTACTCATAGGCAGAAGAATATGTCAGTTCTTTTTGTTTGTTTTAGTTTGACAAATTAAATGTTTTAGGGATTTATTTATTCATTCCTTTATCAGTATCTCATCTCTCCCAGTATTCCCTAATAAGCCCCCGCCATCATCTTCCTCTTCTTTTAGTCACCTACCTCCTCCTGCGCATCTGCGAGACCGAGTCTCCTTTCCCGCTGAAGACGATGTCCATTTAAAGAACATACGATAGTCGTGACAGCCACTGCCATTATTGAGAACCTGCATGAAGCCAAACATCTGCTTTGCAGATGTGCAGGTGATCTGGAACCCTTTGGTTGACGGTGTCTGGGGCCGGGGTGGCCTGTTTCTCTGGGTCCCTGTCTCTTTAGATAGAGCTGGAGTTCCTGACTCCGTATGTGTTAGGCGCAAAGTATAAACTCTTCTGGCTGTTGGGCAGAATGCTCTCGACGGCAGAGGTTCCTGTCTGCGGCATAACAGAATATTGCTGGCAGCCAGTTGACTCTTGCCCGTAGAATGAATACCGATTCGCGACGGCGTGGTTGGCCGTTTCGCTAACGCTCTGTCTTTGTGCGTATTCAGATCGAAGGTTTTATTGCGACCAGACGTCCTTTCAGGAAGTGCCCGCTTCAGGAATCCATTTTTCACGGAGTCTCGCTAGCGTAGCATAGACCCATCGATTAATTGCTTGCCCATCTTGATAACCTTTCTCTCATATTCTCCTACATCCTGATGCTCCCCTTTACCTCTGCTCTGCCTACTCCGTCCTCTCACCCTCATGTTGACATAAACAACTCTGACTTTCTCCTTTGTTATTTAACTCTGAATACTATTGTTTATAGCATGGCTATCTCTGCGCTCAACTCATTTAATAGTAGATGGTAATGATGGTTACTCATTCGGGTATTTTCTGGTTCATCACTTTATGGAGAATGATGCCCTTGTTTTTGACGAATAATTGTCTATGTAAATGAATCGTGAACAACTGTTTTACTCGCCCAGTTGGAGAATCACGTTGTTCTGGCTATTACAAATAAGCTGCTATGAGCTGGCAGAATAGTGGGCATCTTTTAATTTAGCCTTAGCGAGTAACGTAACTGGTAGAACTGTTCCTTCTTCTGAGAAATGCCGAAGTTAATTTCCGGAGTAATTCAGTTTACGCTTCCGCAACGATGGCGGCGTATTAGCTAAGCCAGCATATAACGATCTTTTGAATCTTAGCCGCGGCATCGAGTGGAATCTCGGAATGCTGGTTGCGTTTTTCTTGATGACTGAGATTGCTGAACGCATTTCTTTGAACTTCCGGCAAACTGAGAGGCTATGCATTATTTACATTCGGGTGATGTCTGGCTAACGAGTTTCTTGTTTTTGGATATTTATCGACGGCGGACAACTGACGCAAGCCTGAAGTTATCGCGGCGACTTCATGAAATGCTGATGAATCCAGCTGAAACTTTTTATTCTCAATGGGCAACCCATTAATAATTCAGTGCCATTCCTTTCTGAAGAAAGCTGGGCAAGCCAGGGAAACAATATTGAAGGCATCCTCAGCAGCTCATCGCTCACTTTTCTTCTGACTTTCGCTGGTAATGGTACAGCAATGTGAAGAACAGCTGGTAAACACCTCCCCACGCTTCATGACTGTTTGTGCAGAATCCCAAGCCCTGACTGAACATTAGCCTCTGTCAGATCAGGGTAATGATCTTTTTCCCCATTGGTGTTTTATCTATTGACGTGTCACTGACTTACGAAGTTTTAGTTTTATGAGTTCCATTTGTTGAACTGTGCATGACGCAGGACTATACTCCAGAAATTGTGTCTGCGTGAAATTTGGAGCATCTGCTTTCTTGCTGTTAGTCTTTGATCACTTGAGACCTGAGACTTTATTGAAATAACTGTGGATGGGCTGGAATGACATCCTAGCCAGCATCGTTTGTTGTTATCCATTGTATCGAAATCGAAACAATGATTTTATTTCTGGAGTCTTCAATTAGATTTCGATGAACGCAATGCTTTTCTGTATAAATGCGATTTTATTATGATTGTGCTGAGGTAGGCTGAAGTCGAGAGATCTCAGAAATTCATCTGCTGTGCAAATTGTTTCTACCACGCACGTCAATTCCTTTTGTTTGTTTTAATTTTGACAATAGCTTTAAATTTCGAGAAATATAATATAAAATCTGCCAGGAGTAAGTTATAGCTTGTCCTACTGACATGATTTTCACCTTCCCGAATTTTAAACCCTGTTGAATAATGACAGCTGCATTCCTCCTAATACTGCTCCCCGGCAATCATATTTTCTGCCTGTCTCACCAATTTGACATAAGTTCCTCTGTGATGAGGCTCGTCTTTCTGTAACTTGTTTATTTCCTTGTATGTCTCAGGATTTCCTGAAACCCCGTAATGATTTAGAGCTATGCATATATGCCACACTTGGCTGCTCGAACTCATGGTGGTGAATTTTTGATCATAATCCTATTGAACTCTCATACTGGGTAATTTACTATCCCCCATTATGTTGCTTTCTGCGGCTCTGAGAATGGATGTCTCATGCCTATTCTATTCTCTCCCGCATGAACGAAGCTGAGCTGTGTGTGATATACTTGCGATGAGTTAAGAGGCGTGGAGGTGGGAATCTGTTGCATGCTGGCTGAGATGTGACCAGCTTTTCTGTTTCAATCGTCTTAATGCCGCTTTCACCATCTATCACTCAAGCCACGAGCTCTCTTCTACATCAACTCCTTATTGATGCCTTTATCGTGCCCGGCAGGCGGGGACTTCTGTCATTTGTAAAAGTGACGGAAACTGTTGCCCGAAGCGCTGCAGTTTGCATTTCATCGTAGCGCCAGCCATTTCGCTTCTCAATGTTATAGGGCTCTCTATGAATTGCTGCCTCGTACCATTTGGAAGGACTTTTGATCACGCATAATGCAGCACAATGTGGGTGTGATAACTGGCTTTGTTGGGATAACCATTACAACCCGAGTCGTCTTAACCAATTGAAAGCCAATGGGGCCTTCTCTGGCTGAAATACTGACTCATCGAGCAAAACACTAATACTCCTTCTCTTGTCTTCTCGGACAATGGTAATTTTCCAGCCCCATATTCCTTGCCTATATAATTTAATCCTCTTTTCTTATTCTATGAACCTCTTATTTTCCATCACGCATTATTCTGGAAATAACCTTATGCAAATGAATATTTGCCAATAATGCAAAAGTGTATTTAAACCAATTCTCTGGTATGCATATTATTTTTCATGCATTAAAAATTGAATTTTACACATGAATATCAATAACGTATTTTTGCATAAATAGTATAACGGGTGAATGTTTATTGTTTCATAGTTTGAATCGATTTTCAACATTTTAAGAGTTGACTGTTTTGATTTTATAATTGTCGGTCTTGAGCATACTGACATGTTATGTTTAACTTGAGTACCCAGGCCATTTTCAGCGGAAATTTGTGTAATCCTAAGCCAAAATTCATTAAGCACTGTACTGAAGCCGTCGAAAGTAATTTTAAGTCAAACATTCAATACAATACGAGCCCCAGATATACTGATTTTACTTAAATGTGATGGTGATAGAAGGCGTGGCAGTCTTTCTGTGATTAAATCATTATGCTTTCATGACGTCGGAGCAACTGAGTGCACAGTAAACGCTTTCAAATTCATGATGTATTCGAGCATGGGCGAAACTCAGGCATCATATGTTCAGATAGTATGAACATGTGCTTTGCATGTGAAGAACACAACTTGCAGTACGGTTTTAATGATACCGCATGTTGTTATGGTCAGATGCGCCAAATTCATTATGCAGTGATTTTAGAATAGTTTAACTCTGTGCATCGAACGCTTTATTGCTTGCATTCATGGCACCCTCATTCAGTGGTGAATTATGACCCACATCGTTTACACAATCAGCCACCGATAATCCATAATTATATGTTAGAAATATATAGACCGGATATCCATTTTCATAATGAATATGATTGGCAAATAAACTTTGCATGTATCCAATATTTTCTGATTGTTATCCAAATGAGGCAAACTTATCGTACGCTTTCCCCATTTCTGCATTATAATAGTTCCTTCTCGGCAACTTCAACCATTGTTTCGTAGACAATTTGTGCTGTTTTTCTTTTAATTTTTAAAAGCACCATATTGCTGTTCCTGACTCTGTCGTGCCTTCTTGAAGCTTCTGCTCCTAATGAAAGCCCTTTATGCCGTCATAGGCCACACTTGCGCGCAGCCGTCATTGCCACTTCTTATGAGACGGTACAGCACGAAGCTTCAAAGGTACAAGCGCACGCCCGGCGTTCAACTTCTTGGCACAAAAGCTCTACTAACTTTGATTGTGAATTTTATTAAAAAGTATTATGAAGCCTATGGCGCAACGTGACGAAAAGCCGCCATCGAAGCCCATTTCAGCAACATAGTAACAGCGCCCGTCTTCTGGCTACTTTTGATCGCGTGACTTCTGTTTTCTTCAGAAGCGACGCGTATCGGCTAACGCTTGCCTGTCTCTGTACGCTTCCCAGGCGTCTACTCGGCAGATGCCGGTACCCGCTCAGATGAGTCTTTTGAACTAAAACCATCGGCCTTTCATTGAACACCCAATAAGATCAAATTCCTGCCGGCTGGGCATTTTGTTTCTTTGCTGTAGGTGACGTTAAGGGCGTAAACTTTGTTTTCAACGTTGTAATTATTCGTGGCAATCGAGCACTCAAACGGCTAAAAAATGCTGTAAAACATATTAAAGTGTCACTGATTAAATCATGTTTCTGTGGTAGCTGCCTTGTGGCGAGCTGCTGCTGGCTGTTGATGCCTGCTGTATACTGAACTGGTGCCTTTCGTCGTGTGGTTATTCTCATCATCTTCGTATGGCTGGGTAACAGTTGCTTGAATGTAATATCGACACAGTTTGCTGGGTTAAAAATGCGCCTGCATCGGCGAGAGAAATCAAGAGGGCACTTGTCATTTGATCAAATGAATGAATGATTAATAAAAATCGATTTCACGTAACTTCGGAAATTTTTCTGTTTATATATGGGTTATATTTAACTTTGAGTTGATGTCTGGTGTGGGAATTTAATATTGGCAACAAACCAATCGAGAAAATCTGAATGATAGACCATTAAGCAGCTGAGTTCATGAACTCTTTTGTCACGCATGGTACAGTGCGGTACGAACAATAATTTTCAGTTGGCAGAGAAAAGCCAGCGAATCCTGGGCATTTTCGCTTATTCGAAGGCACAAGATTGCATTGAAAGTTGCTGCGCGGGACTATGCTGTAGTAATAGTATGATGATTTTTTATTTTGATTGCAAGAGAAATGATAGCGCTCTGACAACAAACTAACTGAAAAACAGCTTCGAATGTGCTTCTTTCATTCCTTACGACCTGTGCGATATCGGCATTCATTACATTGATTGCTGTGATAAGGATTGCAGAAGACTAACGTGGAAAGGCGGATAGTGTGGTAATGGCGTGTGAAGCTGACGGTGGCACAGTACCGCTGGGTAACTTTCTTTCTGTGTATTCACTTTGTAACCATAATATGGAATGCAGATCTCACTCGCTTTCAGGCAATTGTTTCCCTTTTTGACATTTTTTAGTGCAGGTAAAATATGTTGATAGATTCATATTAGTTCATGAAATAATTCATCTGTACTGTAATTTCTAACTTCGTATAGAGCACTGTAAGAGGTATGCTCTGAAAGTAAAAAGAAAAGTAGTTATTTCAAGCTCGCTTTTACATTCACCTAATATCTCTGCCCTGTGATTATAGATCAAAGTATTCATTCTGTTCTCTTGTGAGCATATTGAAAATTTGAAGATTTAAATATGAGTTTTATTTTTTCTTTTGATGAGTAATATGGTATTCACTATCTTTTCTGATTGAACTGGCTGGAAATCTATTTTATCAGGTAAAATATGCCTCCTTCTTTCTGTCTTTCCATTTACTGAAATGTTTTAGCCTTTTACTCTGGTGATATGATAAGGTATGTTTTGGAGCAGGAGGATCTTTATTCTGACAGTCTGTGCATATCTTTATTTACGAGGTGAGCCGTATTGAGAATTATTAGTTAGCAGTGCTGAGATTTCATCATTTATTTGCCCGCTTGTTTTGTTGTCTGATATTGACTGACTTTTTGTGGGGAATTTTGTTTTATTTTTTATTTTGTTTTGTTTTTGACTCTGTAACCTCTTTCAGAGTAAAGAGATTTCCCTCATATATCATGGGTGACTGCTGAAATGCGGTATGCTAAATGGTTTGCTGGGGGCACGAAACAGAGAATAACGCTAAGCATTTGCAGAGTGAAGAATGTTTTCGCAAGCTTTGCATGAAAGAATGCATGTCCGAGGGCCTTCGGCGTGGCTGCTCGCTTGTGATAGCGCCCGTGCTGAACTGCTTCCTTCATGAAACTGTAGTACCACGAGCAGCTGCGGTTTTCTGGAATTACTGCCGCTTAACTGTTCATTCATGTGTGATATTCTAATGAAATACTGAAACCGATAATCCCCGAAACATTTGATGGGCTCTAACTTTCCACTGCCTCTGGTGAATATTGATAGAGAGTTGAACCGCTTATTAAATGAGCATAGCTGAATAATTGAAATTTATTTTTAAGCGAATATTTTGTACAAATACTATTTAACATTGATGTTTTCACCGGAATGGTAATTAACGTCTCTGATGTCTTCAGAATTTGTGAACCGACCCTTCTGGATGTGAATATCGGTGAAAGTCGAATGAACAATCTGGCTGAAATACTGTTGGTGCTTTCTCTTTGCTGGTATTCCGGGGATGCTGCAACGTGTGAGGGGAAATGAGAGGGAGCACGGCTTGGGCGTGCTAGCACGTTGAAGAGGAAGCGAAACGATTACTGCCTGTTTCCTGAAAGATGCGTAATGAAAGCGGCGCGAGAGAAGGCCAATGCCTGAAAGCCGTGCTGAAGGCGAAAGGCGTAAATGAAAGAATATAAAAAGTGAAAAGTCACGCTGACCCGCCTATCGTAACGCTTATAATGATGCTGCAGCTTTCCTGGTATATGACATCCGCCGTCGACTGCTGATCGAGCGCGAAAGGTGCTGACCGTCAGAGGACGCGGCGCCGGTGCTGTTCTGTGTTTCGAAAGTCGTGCCAAACGTGCAGCGCGAGCGAGCGGCGAATCTGGATGACTGGCGGTCCCTGTTACTGATGTTGATGAAGAAGCGATGGAATGATCGCGGCTGGCGGAAGGTTGATGGGGCGAGGCGGCGAAAGTAACGCGTGAACCAGCCTGCCTGGAAACATGACCCGACTCTGCGGCTTTCATGATTTCGTCGCGAAGCAGCGTCAACGGCGTATGGTCATGTTGCGGTCCGGGCTGTGGCAGGTAACATGGCGAATTGAAGACGCAGTTGAAACTGCGATGCACTCCGGCTGCGCATATGCGAAATGCGTAGGCTTAAGCCTGGTATTGCGCAGTGGCTCGTAGCTGCATGTTTTTGTTAGATGAGTATTGTCGGCCATGCGTGGTGTGTCGCTTATGAAATGGACGGTAACCGTGATACGTCATGTTGTATCCATGGACGAAGAAGCTGAAATGAAGGAGGCTGAAAGCTGTTCTCGCTTTAGAAAGAGCGTAATTGAACGTAGAAGGCAGATAACGGAAGAGCTGGTAAATGAAGACCAGGTCGAATCGAAGAGCATCAGCGATAACTGGGCGATGATGAAAATCTCGACGAAATGAAGAACTCAGAGAGACACTGAATGTCAATGAAGTGTGTGGGTAAACGCCAGCAAACTCAAGCTGCACAACTTGTGGCGTAAGTAGTGGGGAATGACAGCCAGCGGCCTGAACCTGCTGGCAGTCGCCAGCATGGCTGTTGTGCCTGTTGAAACATGTTCTCTGAAGCTGACTCGGGTGGATACGGGCAGCCAGGCGTGGTTGAACGGGGAGACAGGCCACAGATGAATGGGAAAAGTTACGGTCTGAGGAGATGAAATCACGGAAGACACTGGGCTCTTAGAGCTCTCGGGTACAGACCATCGGCAACATAGAGCTGGACCTGGGCACTCCCGCTCATGCTTAGCGGAGTGGCCTGGTGACTTCGTGAGTCTGGTGGCTGGAATGAAGTTCTCTGGCACTCAGTGGAGAGAAGAAAGCAGAGGCTTGAAGTGCCGGGATGAGGGGTGTCGGGGGCCTCCGTGAGCTCGGGAAGAAGGAGGGGAAGGACAGCAGGATGGGGTGAAGAGCGATTGAGGATGTAGTAGTAAAGAAGTAGGTGAAAAATGGAACGAGCCAGAGTTGAACGAGCGTCGATAAACCAATGAGCATAGTGTTATTCTTTGTGCACGCTTCGAAGCCAGGCCTGCGAAGCAGATGAGCACAGATGGCCGGCTGTGTTTTAAGGAGAGCAAACATTTTTAGCAGAAGGCTTAAGGGCAGGGCTCTGAAAATAATCGAACTGAATTCTTGAGACTTTGATCTAGATCGAGGAAGCTTTTGGGTAGTTCTTGACGCAAGCTGGATTTGAAGAATTTCGCATAAATATGATTATTGCGATGCCGTGAACTGATTCTTGAGCAGCGATGCTAGTCAGTGTTTCGTGCGAAACATATTCATCGGCCTCAGTGAATACCGGAAATAAGCGGGCAAAATATGAGGAGTGAAATTTATGTAACAAATAATGCAACGCAAACCATATCTACCTGTTTAGATATGAAGTAGAGATGATTTTATTAACAATAGGCATAACTGAATAAAATCATATTTGACTATAATCACGTTTCTGATTATACACTCTCATTAATAAAATCATTAAGAATCTTACGTCTGGAAATTGTTGTTATTCTAAACACTGCTGTACATTTGAAATGAAATAAGCGTCGCTGTGAAGTCGGTAGGATGAACGGACAGGCTTGCGTGAAGGACGATGAACTGTGGTAAGGCAGACTATGAAAGGCGTTGACTGAGACAGACACCCAGGACGAGAGTACTGCAAGCGGCTGCGTGACGCGTGGCTCAAGATTCTTTGCTGGAGCAGGCAGAGTGATCACTTGCACTGCCGTGACTGCGCTGTCATCCCTAGGCGCTGCTCAGCTTTTCTTGCTGCTGCGGCCTCGAGCTGGTGCTGAATGGCGTCGGGGTGAACTGAGCGCACGTAACGAACCAGAAAGTGAAGACCGATGGTTAACGGCTCGCTGGTACCTTTAATGTCTTCCTGTTAGTCCCTCACTGCTGCTGACTATGCTGAATGGAAAGCGGCATCTCTGGAGTAGTTTTCCACTGCTGATCTGTGTTTGCTGTCTGTTGATGTATCCGTGGTGTTTGTGATGAACCTTTGACTAATGAACTGAACGCTGACTTCAGGTACTGTACATAGTAGGGAATTTGCTCAATAATTCTTTTGTTCCTTTTCTTTCACTGCCTTTATTGAAGGATGAGCTACAGGGGAGGTAAGGCATTTAAGAACCGTCGTGAAATGAAGTTTGAGAGATGGCTCAGTGATTGAGCAGGCCTGGGCCACCCAACACATATGAGTAATTGCCTGCCCTGAAACAATGATCCTGAATTTATAAGAAGCAGGCTGGGCAGGCTGGAAGCAACCCTCCATGATCTGCCTTCTGTCACCAACTTTCTTTAAGATGTGAGAATGAAGTATAAGCCAAAGGCTGCATTTTCTGATAAATGTAGTATTGTCAGAAATTAATCAAAGGTTGGAACGTAACCAGTGTTGTTGTTTAGGCTCTGGTCCTGGGGTTGGGACTACTCAGGGATGTTTTAATAGTCTGATAACAAGAACAGAAATTGTTCATGACTTTATTTATTAATTGTAGAAGTCATAAAAGAAACCGCACAGAACTCACGAAGCTTCGGGAGTAAAAACGCTATTTCAACATTTTTTTAAAGGTAGAATACTTTTGTTTGCATACCAGAGTTTTAAAAATGTCTATAATGAACAGAAGCTAGCTCTTACAGAGTCTGAAGATTTGCTGCTGAATTTCGAAGCCCATGTTAGAGATTTTAGAACTCATTTTGGAACATAAAGATATGGCATATCCTCATTTAAACGAAGGCATAATGAAACATCGGGCATTCACTCTTCAAACTTATCATGTTTTTCTTTAGTCGAAGCAAGTGACTTCGACTCTAAATTTCTTGAAACACTAACGAGGTTTATTCCACCGCTTTCGCGAGGAAAATTTCTGCAAATGCTAAGATGAGCTATACTGTAGATTTCTTATGGGCAAAATAGACAGGTATGTTATTTCTGTGCCTTCCTCCTCTTCCATGCCTCGAGAATACATACTTCATTAGTATCAATAATTACTGCTATGTTATTGACTGGCCGCATAAATTTTCGGCGAATGAATGTTTTCTTCTTGCTGCTCTTACTTTTCTCGCGACTCTTCACCCGTGAGCGCTGTATTTCAGGCTGTAGCTCTCCAAATGACACTGTAGAGAGACCGCTGTGACAGGTAAATCATTTCTTATGGGTACCCAGAGTAGCACCATTCATTCCAGGCTCTGGTATTTAGGTATTGCCCATTTTACTTTCCTTTTCCTTTCTTGCTTGAATGCCGAACTGTGCCTTTGGAATACTGTTGGCATGCTTTATAATTCTGTGGAGTTTCCCCTTTCATCAAAAAATACTGTGCTATTTTGTTTTAGTTGACTTTGAAAGGGCATTGATACGGTGCGGCAGGAAGTGAAGTTAGGCGATTCTGAGTCATGAACGTGTTGAAGGCGTAATGTGAATCACCAATGAATAATGGGTACGGGCAGAGTCAGAATAAAGAAGATTGGGAAAACACTGCTTACGCATTGATTGGATCTTGTTGCAGACTTTGTGCATGACCTCGGTGAAACTGCGAGAGTCTTCGTTGCTCAGACTGGCGAAATGCGCAGTCAGTGTATATAACGAACGATGACTGATAATACAATAGAACGGGGATATCATTCTATGAAATGAACCTCAGATGACCATGTTGGTGTATTGATCTAGGTGCGATGATCCCGAATCTATAGATGACGATAGTTGAACGTGGGAATGTTGATGGAACGTGGTAGGAGGAATTCGTGAAGGGGGAATCTCTAATGAACTTTAATCCGTGAAGTGTAAGTGATGGAAGTTCACTTAGAAACTGCGACGAAAGTGACAGTACAGATTGTCAAATAATCGTGGCGCTTTCACTAGAAACGAAGCTGAGGAGACAAATTGAAATGACACCCTTCAGCATAAGTGAAATGCACTCGGTAATAACAGCCGTAAACTA